>NC_073355.2:31372833-31675666 GCF_027580225.2 Misgurnus anguillicaudatus | reverse complement strand
AACTTTAACTTTACAATGTAAAATGTTATTGCATCCGAGAAGAAAATATCAAACCAAGTGCATTTATTTTGAAAATGTAAGATGTTGCTATATCTACATATCTACAGTACAGTATGTTGATCAGACCGTATACAGTACTGTGTGTGTGTATATATACAGTATTTGTGTCTGCTTTCAGGAAGAGAGTCGGGTTGTGCTCATTCATGAACAGATGGTGGAATCATGTTATGGCAGTCAGTGTTTAATTGTGTGCCAGTGAAATGCTCTGACTGAGACAATGATAGAGTAATAGTCTGCTGTGTATACGTGTGGGTGTGCAGAATTGCATGTGTGTGTATGTGACACTGCTGTCTTGAGTGTGTTGATGGGAGAGGAACAGTGGTGCACCTCCTACTGTATTGAGTTGTGGTGTGCTTCCATCTGCCTATCTTTATTCTTCATCTCCTCCCTCTCTCTCTCTCTCTCTCCTAATTTTGTCTCTTATTCCACTCGTTCTTCAGTTGGTGGTCCTGTCCCATTTCTCCTGAGGGGCAGCAGGTGGTATATGGTGTGGGGTCTGTGATTGAATGTATTGATTTGTAGACTTGCGTTAATGGTTGCGGTAAGTAGGATTTCTTCCGTCTGCTCCAAAGAATTTCCAGAATATTCCCACTTCGGTTAAGATAAGAAGCTAACGTGTAATAATTGCACTTAATTTTATTTAATGTTAATTAATCATTTAATATTCCGAGAGCATTATACTCCAAAAATATTTTATCGTCCATAATAATCTATGCATTCATCAGTTTATTATTAATTTAATTTGTAAGTGGATATAAATTATTCTTCCTCTTAGAGTTATTACTTGACCTCAGTGGTGTGTGATTTCACAGCTACATAAAATTGCAAAGCAAATTAATTTATGGAGTCATTATGACGTCACAGAGATGAGATTACAGAGCACTATGACCTCAGAAATGATTTGTTTAATGTGTCCCTAAGATATGACATCTAAGAATAAAGCTGTGACTTCACAGAGCAATGATGTCATAGGGCACAGCTTTGACCTCGTAATTAGTACTTCTTACAGTTATTATCAAATGCCTCCTTTAAGTGTTTCATCCTTACAGTCCAATTAAGTTTAAGGTTAAAAGATTTTAAAAAAACTTGAGGTACATGGCTTTAAACTGCTTTAAACACTGAAAGTGGTACAGGGGAGGTTGTGGTGTGTAGTAACACATCTGTTAAGGAAATATTCTTCAAAGTTGAGACACATACTGTATATATCTAGCTATAAATACATCTACATAAATACATAAATACAAATACATCTTTGAAATCTACACCTAAAACGTTGATATTATTATCAAAGGGTGTATCAAACTATCCACTCTTAATCATTGTGTTATATATGAAAGTATAGATGCCCCATTTTGTGAAGTTTTATAATAGATTATCTAAAAACATACCAAATCAAATGATTATTACCCAGGCAGAGGCGTCATGCCCATTCAAACTGAGGGGGCACGTGCCCCCTTGGTTTTTTTGAACCAAATGGATTTCGCATGCAACCTCCAAATCAAAGAAGAATCCATTAATCTGTTATTTGGCTTTTAATCTGTTTAATATGCACAATATTATCAATTTTGTGCTGCATCCTTGTCACTTTTCGGAGATAGTGTTTTGATCGTGTTACATTACTTTATTCTGGAGCAGGCGCTGCAGACAGTGCAGTTGCGGACGTCATTAGCGTCTGAGCGCGCTCACAAGCTCTTTGCTGTTGCTGGCTTGCTGCTGCATTTTGTGAAATCTGAGTAATTAAAATGTGTAAGAAACACTCACAACACTTCCAAACCCCAGTACGATAATGTGCAGTTAACCTCCACTGTGTAGAAAATGTATGGTTTAAAATGTGACCGTCTCAATGTTTTATTAGTAGTTTTCTAGATTCATCTTGGTACAACGGCAAAGTTCGCCAGAGGTCACGGGGGCGCTGAATCACACATGTTCACATATGAGGTAAAATTTGATGCAATAATGCATTCCTCTTATAATTTTATCTCCTTTTTTATTTTTTGAACATTAAAATCAATCACATGGCTATAGCTTATTTCATTTTCATTGTTTATATACTTTATGGATTTAAAATTACATTAATTTTATAGGATAATGCAGTTGTTGTGCAAAATGCATAAACAAGTCATTTATTAAAACTTAAATAAATAAAACATGCCGTTTCATATGATACCAATATGTCATTATTCCGATTTAAGAGTATTTGATTTGAAAGTTAGTCAACACTTTTATTGTGGAGGTTTTTGCATGAAAGCAGGGGTGTTTAGAATGTTAGAAATGTAAGTGCATGGAAAAGACTGAAAGGTCTATAATATTTCGTTTGATGTCTGTGTATGCACAGATTTCTGTGAGCTGTGCACACTGTGCCCCCTTAAAAACAATTGGTGCATGACGCCCCTGACCCAGGTGTGAAATTTTACTTTACCACCCCAAAATTGCTTTTGTCCTTCAAATCTCTTTGTATTTACACAATATGTCACACTTCTGTTATACTTCATTCCTCATTCTGTCGCTTTAGTACAGGCGCCAGTCTTCACTAATATGCAGTATTATGATTTATATTATGACTTGCTCACGTTGTTTGGAGTGAAAACGGATGTCTGACACATCTGTGTAAAATCACATTTTTGTTCACATCTTCCTGTTTCTCTTTCAATCATTAATAATGGCGATAGTTTGTCTGCTTCGGGACATCTTGTCCACGGACAGAAATTTAACATTCTACGCTCTTTGTGACTATGCTTGTCGAAATGAATGTAATTTAATATCAGCAATGTCACTTTTTATACGTTTTTTTCCCCTGCAGTTTTAGCTAAATCATTATCTGGTCTCTATTAAGTTTATGGGGGTAAAGGAAAAGGGAAGGGGGTGATTTATTCGACTACGGTATACTGTGGTAGCTGCTTTGACTGGCTAATCTAATTGAAAGTGAATGCTGTGAATTTGGAGCTTATCTCTTCCACCCTGCTGCACATCAATGTCTACAATCTTTCTGACAACCATCGGTGTGTAAACCCTTTGATGGATGTGTAAAATAGTCACTCTTGCGCAAGCTTGTTCCACTAAACTGTTTTCACATGAAGTGGTTATGTGAGCGAATACAGTTTATTAGATGTTGCTTTGTGCATTTAAGTGTGTGCTTCTGCTACCAGTCAAAGGTTTAGACACACTTGTTTCCCATGATGTTGTGTATTTAGAGTCACCCTGTCGTGAAAATCAAGTTTTTATTTTAGTTTATATGTGTTTTTAAGAAAATACTATTGCTAAGTATTTTCTCCATAACATTTTTGGCTTATTTCGGCGATTTGAAATCACCTTAAATGCAACCAATCACATCATCAAAGTTTAATGAGTGGATCAGTAGTTCAAGACATAGATATTATGAATGCCACATAGAAAACGATTGCAGTACAGCAGCTTCAGCTTTTAAAATAACGCTAAAATGTGTAGTTTGCATATGCATTATGTGAAACCGGACTTAGCATTTATGGGCCCTATCATACATCCGGAGCAATGCAACGCAATGTAAATATGAAATCGGCATGGTGCCGCGCAACTGGCTTTTAAAGGAGATAAGAGCTGAGACTCTCATTGGATTATTGCATGTTACACCCAAAACACACCCATTCATCATTACGAGAATAGGAACAACCCTTGTAGACTGTGCACTTGGCGCACAAACCATTTTTCCCATATGTAAATTAGCAAAAGTGCATTCATACATGCCCATTTAGACTGTGCACTTCAGATAATTTCGCTTAGATCATTAAAATAATGCCCTATGTGTCTAAAACCCATTTACATATATCTAGGTTCGAGGTGGTGCAAAAGAGTGTACACTAATTTGCATTTCATATCAATGGTCCAGGATGTGCGATTGAGTAGAGGCGGGGACTGATTTGCATATTCATAGCATTGCGTATACTAAATGAGGTGTAGAGTTAAATTCAAGCTGTTTTAAAGCATGAAGAAATTACTTTGACAGGTAAATCTTTCATATATGCTATTATGATGCTCAAAGATAAGTTTTAAGTGATAAAATAGTCGACTAGAGGGGGACTTTAAGGCTTAAATGCTTGAAATTAGTTATATAAAGGAGTATAAGTTGTGATATGACTTCTATGTAAAACTAATATTTAAAGAGCACCAATGGTCCGATTCACAATTTTACATTTCCTTTGGTGTGTGAGTATGTGTTAGTACATGTTAACGATATCCAAAAGTTACAAATCCCAAAGTACACGATGACTTGAGTTATCGTCTTCAACATAAATCTTTTTTCTTGGACTACAACAAACACACAGATTGTAGACTTCCTCGGATTGGTGATGTAGACATTATCATAATTCCTCCAGCTTCAGACTCACAGTAAGTTAACTTCTGTTTGCATTGTGTGTGAATCTTTCAAACATGATAAGGAGTGTCACATTTCTGGCTGATGTCAGAGGTATTCGGGCCAATCACAACGTAGAGATTAGCTTGCCACTCAGGGACACAGAGCTTTTAAAATCTGCGCATTTCAGGAAGACAGGGAAATCTGGAGCTACAAAAATGTACGGTATGTGGAAAATATTGTGTTTTTTTTTACTATAAACCACCCAAACACGTTGTATTATACCAAATACACAAAATAATGTTGTTTTGTAGCAATGAAATAGGTGCTCTTTAATTAATAAAACAAACATGTTTTTCGAAACTGCTGAGTTGGATACAAGGGAACAAGTGGTTTGCATGCTTCTTTAATACTGTTTGAAAAGCATCTCATGAATACCTCATGAAGTTGCTTGAGAGAATAAAAAGCAGTCAAAGGGTAGCCGCTTTGAAGAAACAAAAACATTTAGTTTTGATTTGCTTGATATTTCTTGGGCACTGCATAATTCACACATTTCCATTTGTTATTTCTGACTTTACTATTATTTAAAAAAAATGGAAAATAGTTCAAATATAGAACGAGTAAGTGTGGTCAGCATTTGATTGACAGTGTAAGTCAACGTTCTTGTGTGTGTGTGTTTAGCTTCCCACAGTTGACGAAACTGACGGAGTATTTTGAAATGCCTCGTAATAAAAGTGAGCTTTCATTGGGTAACAGCATGAATACCGCTGTACGGTTGCAGTGGGTCAGGGTCTGGTTCTAATGAAACATATGGATGTGCTTTGCGTTGTGGTTTGGCAATCACTTGGTCCAAACATATTTTGTGGTCTCTGTTTTTCTGCCCACTCTCAAGCTTTCTGTTATTTTTTTACTTAAAACAGTTCTTACTTAACATTTTTGTCAGAAGTTCATGAAAATGACTTGCCAGTCAATAGTTTAATGATAAAAAAATCTGGCATTGTTTTTTTCCCAAAGACGAATAAACATACTAAATGTGTGAAGTGTTATTTTTCATCCTTAAATTCACAGCCCAGCAATTTTCATATAGCTGTACACACTGAATTTCATGCACTGTTCTCATCATTACCGGGATGTAGATCTAAGGAAGGTTGTTCTGGTTCATGTATAATGGCAGAGTCTGGATTTGAGGCTAATATTAGTGGCAAAGCTTTTTAGGACCATATAGAGGTTGAACTACTACAGACGTTTGGTGCCCGTCTGCTTCCCAAGGTATTTACATGACAAATCAAAACATGGTGTGTAAAAATGTAATTTTAGATATTTTGTTCTTGAGAAAACGCATCCTCGGTCTATATGTGTCTTCTCATGACCACACTAAACCCATAAGCAATTAAAAGAGACAAGATGTGACCATATACTGTATAAAAACCAAGCTATTTATTGTTTTCTACATAAGATCATCCTACATAATGTAAAAAACATTCTGTAAAAATATAATCCTGATATATTTAATATTGACTGAGTAAGGCCGTGTCAAATATCAAATTTAATGTGAAATCAATGACTGAAAACATCAATGCTCCAGGGTTCCCACGGGTCCTTGAAATCCTTGAAAGTTTGTGAATCTAGGGGAAAAAATTCAAGGCCCTGGGAAGTTTTTGTAAATATACCTTAATAGATACAGGTCATTGAAAGTGCTTGAATCTATTTTATGCAAGAAGTTTTCTGGGAAAAAAAATCCATATTATTCCCTGTGTAGTGTAGGATAATATCATAAAAATTCTAGACTTATTAAGCACACATGCTAAACTGTTCGCTTTAAATGTTTATATCTTCTGTATGCGAATGTTGATTCCTACCAAAATGCTTTTTTGCATAGTTGTGTTTGACACATGAAAACGTCTCGGGTTACATATGTAACTGTTGTTCCCTGAGAAGGGAACGAGACGCTGCATCACCCTTGCCATACTTCCTGCGTCCTTGTAATGCCATCTTTGGCAATATTTCAGATAGCAATATACTTCCTGGCTCTCACGTCACCCTGTCTTTGTCATTAAGCCTCACCATTGGTTGAATTCGATATACACATTCAGACGCACTTACCCCTGGAGGCGTCCCCAAAGTGTCACCACAGTGACACAGCGCGAGTTCCCTCAAAAGGGAACTGTAAAAATATATCATAAAAGTTAACACGATGTAACCTTGCTCTTGAAATGTGTCCCCACATTTAGTCCTTGAATTTGAGGGTATTGGACCTGAAAAGTCCTTGAAAGGTCCTTGAGTTAACTAAGGTGTGGGAACCCTGATGCTCCTAATGTCATGATTAAATTGTGACTTTAGCCTAGATTTCACAGACAGGGTAACAAATGTCACAGATGCCATATTAACAAAAGTCAACTCAAGATAATTTCACTGTTTATAATAAGGTAAAACTTTTTTGTGACATGTGAATGATGACAACAGGCCATTTTGAAGCAGTCGTATTTGGTTTTTATTTAATAGAATTCTAAATGCTTTTATTTCTTGTTTACATACGTTTGTCATAACAACTCCAGGTAAAATGTACACAATGCATTGTACAGCATGAATCACATACACACAGGTCTAGTGAGAACATCGGAGGGTGATTTCCAAAAGCATCATGTGGCGGTTCTTCATATGATATAATCTCTGTCTTAACTAACAGTTAATGTACAATCCCTTGTCATCCATATCAACATATTTGTGAAACACAGAGCTATGAAATATTGCCACTTTTTATGATTATGCAAAACATTTTATAAATGACATGTGAATGCATGTAATGGTCTGATGAGCAGTAAAAGTGACATTTATAGGACACCTTTTGTGTTTTGGGGTACATTATTTTTTTCTAACAGGACTGGTGTAGCATATACAGTATGTGTCTGTTTATTTTAGGCAGTTCTTGAAAATGCAGGACAATAGATAAAATTCACCTGGATGTATTTTACCTGGATAACGACATACTGTCATACTGTAATCGACATGTATCGCATAACAAAACAATAAAAACGAAGGGAGAAAACTATCACATACAATAAACACAGAACATAGCTCAGAGATACCTGATATAGTCCACAGGCACTTTCTGGTGATGGACACTATTGAGTGCTATCTATTTTAAGTGCTACGAAAGTAAGCGGTCTCTATAAAATACTGCTTTCAAAGAATAAATTTATTTGAACTTATACAAACGACTGTTTATAAAAAATAAAGAATTACTAAAGGCGGGTGGAGAGTTTTAGTATTTAGTATTGCAAATGGTACTTTCACTTTCCTGGTGGAGATGCATAACCATTTCAGTGGATATTTTGATGCGGGGCAGAGGCTTTTATTTATGGACGCTTTGGCACATTCCAGGGAATTGAATCAAGAATCAATCCACTTGTTTACTTTCCTTCGTTGAATTGTTTTAGATGCTCACTGATCGGCTGATTGATGCTTAGACGCCCTTTGGATGCCAAGCACAAATCGTCTGGGTTATATTAGAAACAGGTGATAAATGTCTTGTATTTTCAATCCATCTCTCAGAAAAACAATCCATTTAGCATTCTAGGAAAATATAGCCATATTTTGAATATAATACATATCAGTACGCAGGTGCCTGAGAAGCATCAATCACTCAGATTTTCGACGATATTGTCGTCACTTGATGTTTGCTAACCTATCTGCTCTGCATTAAGATGCAAGCGTGGGATAGACACAACCCGATTGCCGAGATACAGAGAAAGAGATTTGATCTCGTCAGGTTCTCTCAAGTAGGCTAATCTCAGAGAAAACATCAGTGAAGTGCCCCATGAGGAAAACGCTGAACCTATAAAGCGCATTAAACGCTAGCATGCCAGCACCTTTAGAAGCCAACGATTTTCTGCACAGTGTGATTTAATAGAAAGCACTACGTCGGGGAAATGCACGCTACTCAAGCGTTACAAAACGCGATCTCGACAACGTTCCGGCCAAAAAAGATGCACTGATCTATACATTAGCACAATGTAAATCAGTCCGTGACTGCCACAAAAGTAATGGACCTGATGGAGTTTTGGGACATGCTGGTCAACTTACTACTGTATCTTAAAGGTTATTTTTATCAAATGATTCCTTGTCAACCACCTAGAATCCATCTGCCATTTCCAGAACTCGGCTACAGTATCAGTTTAGGATGGCTATGGATGTCTTATTCAATTCAAATATTTGATGAAATCAAATCAAACAGTGATTTCCTGTAGATATATCATTGATAGCAATATTACTGCATTACTGAGTGCAGTAAAGCACGGTCAGTCCCAGAACGGAGAGGAGCTCCACGGAAGGGATGCCGAGCAGAACAGATCCCCGAGAGAGTGGGAAAAAGAGACTGAAACCTTCAGGGGTAATTACCAGCTGCCTGACAGGAATGTCTCACTAATGCCTCTCATGTTTATTCCAGAGCCTGGCAGTAAGCACATTAGGAATGCAACGAAAGACAGTCCATTAGGTGTTCTGTGTGTGTGGATTTGTTGTGGATTCCCTCTCCGTTGGGTCCCTAATGTCTATTTACGTACTAGCGTAATATCCCAGTGGATGGAAGGAAAACAGGAAGAAGTATTTTTAGTACTTCTGGCTTTGGGTCCAGTGTTTACATGTTTAGACCTCCCGTGACTTATTTTAAAAGGTAATTGCTTTGATTGCTACAATGCAAAGTGTTTTTTAGTCGTCTGTGTTGTGTAAGTTCACCTTTTAATGGAAGTATTTAATACGTGTCTATTTTTCTGCTGGATTGGCGACAGGTCTGCCCTGTAATTCATCTAGTCCAGGCCAAGGACAGTGGGGTGAAACGGCTCTCTTTCACATTCTTGTAACATGAATATAACTGCTTCCAGCACAGGACTGCTGAGACGGGTGATTCAAACCACATTACAGCATCTGATGCACATGTCTGTTTCTCAGCATTTATGGAATGAATCATTTAGCCAAGAGTGAACTGACTAGAGACAGAAACAGCCTGAGAAGGGGGGGACGTGGTGACAAAAGAGAGAGAATGACTCATTACAAACTACAGTGGGAGTCAATGAATGAATGAATGAATGATAAGAGTGAAAAGGTTTATAAGATGTAGTCGAGGAATCCTAATCTGGATTGGCCCTGTATTTATTTCTGATTGGCTAATGAGTCCCAGCAACATTTCCTATCCAGTCAGGTCTTATAAATCAGCATAACTACTGAATCATAGAATATATGATAGCCTTTGTAGTTAAAGATACACATTTGCAGCGTTTCGTAGTAATAAGTGGATCTTTAATTTGAAGAAAAACATTAAAATATGTTATCAAAATATGTTTTTTGTTTAGTATTTTTGTTTAGTAGATCAAAATTATTGGCTCATTGATTTTGAGTATATAGTAATACTTATGTAATAGGAATACTATAAGAATTGTTAAATGGAATGTGAATTTGGAAATTCTTTATAATGGCCATCTCTATTCAGGACACACTGTAACCCATCCAAAAACGGCCTTGAATACCAAACGTTGGTTACCTCTGCATATACTGGATGGTCTGAAAATGCTCAGTATTTCAATTTTGGTCTCCTTTGTAATGATCCCAATGTTAGTCAGCGTTCTTAGTTCGGTTCTTCTCTCTGTTTGCATTTTTATTTTTAAAGAGCCTACACTCACGAAAAGAAACCTACACTAGCGTGAGCAAAGGCATGAAACATGACACGCTATGTGCGTGTGTTTTTATAAAGAAGTGGCTGTCGCAGAGAGTTTGAAAGGGAGAAAAGGAACCAGAGCTATGTATAGATCTGAGTCATTACTTTAGTAAAGGTCAGCAAAATGTCACAGGCGCGAGATGTTGCCCATAAACGCTGACCTGAGATCAGCTGCTTTCAAACAGCAGTTACGCGCTAACTGCATAACCCACCCACTCCCTCAGTTTTAATACACACCTGGAAGGAAAAAGTTCTGATTAAATAAAAGGCCTTGATGTTACAGACATAATCTATTAATACTTCAAAGATAAGGCAAAAACTAAATCCTTATTAAATCAAGCAAAAGGCCCCGGGTGGAGGAATCGTGGTGCAGTTGCTAAATAACGTGATATCCATGAAACTCGTGACGGCCGTCTCTACATCCTCTCGGAAAGCCAAAGAGATCCAGAGTTCGTGTCACTGGGTCACGGTGAAACATTTGCGAAACCCCGTAGACTTTAAACATTCAAGTTCGTGGTTGCTGAGGTTTGAACTGGGCTTCGGTATACATTACACTGCAAACTCGCTTTGGGGTTGCTATGTTTATGAAGTAGTAGCTACTTTAGGCCAGACTGTTGAAGACATCTCCATTGGTGCAGATGACCCGGCCTGTCAAAGAATTGTCTGTGCTGGGTTCAAAAAAGTCTTGGCCTCCCTGGCCGAACACCCTTTATGGCTTCGCTCCTCCTTTCTCCTCCTGCTGTCGTTTCCTTCACTCCAACCTCTCGTCCCACCTCCATCATTGGTCACGTAACTTTCTGTTCCTCACCAGTTAGGCCTGAGGTGGAGGAGTGTCAGGTTGAACCCCTCCGTCCACTCGCACCACTAGAGAAAGAGAGAGAAAAAGAAAATATTAGTAGCGCCATACCCATGACTGTACTTTTACTTGTTGTTTTATGTATTTGGGTTCAGGGTAGGGGTCGTGTTAGATGCTCCAAAATATTTTTTATAAAACCAAAAAAGCAGAAAATTGAATGTGTAATCTGACGCATAAGGCAAACAACCACATACGGTGCATTCAAGCTTTATGTTTATCAGTATTGCTCTACCATCTGAGCTACAGGAACACATGCTATCAATTTAATGAATTGATAACTGTTTAATAGAAATTTTAATTATTAAGTCTTTGAATGGCAACATGAAGCAGGCATTATAGAAGCAAGGCCTATGTATATCCTGTACATATTAATTCTTAGCCGTGATGTGCATTAAACTGACAATTTAAAGAGAAATATTACTCTCTCTGTGTGCTTACTGACTCTGTCTCTCTCTCTCTTCTCATCTGGATTGAAATGAAAGGGCCAAGTCCAAATGGTCCTCTAAATACATACAGCTTTCGTTTTTAGGCAGTTTGAGGCAAACAGGCTCCCACTGGAGCTCTGAGCTCCCTGATCCCCTCTGCCTGCCCTAACCATTTAACTGCAATCACTACTACATTCAGCCGGAGACACAAATGCCTCATTTTCCCACTAACCCTTCAATCTGTTGTCAATTGTGAGGTGCCATGGAAACAGTTCCGGAATGCTGCAAGTAGGCTTTGAGTTCTGAGGTGCCGTTTTGTGTCTGGACCAATTCAGAGCTATGCCATTTGTGGAAAAAAACAACTTTTCTGTCTTGTCAATGACATCATTGCCTATAAAGAAGATTCACTAAGCATCCTTTGGGAAAACAGAGTGTACTGCGTAATTAGCACAATTTAGTCCAAAATTGCACGTATTTGCTCGTAGAGGTCAGAGGTGCCAAGAGCAGTCAATTGAAAAGCTGGGACTTAAATCAAACGCTGTAGACTGAATTTGTCCTAATGTTAAATGCACAAAGTACTCTGAAAATTCTGGGTTGTTTTAACCCATTGTTGGGTAGAATATAGACAAACAGTCATTTATATGTACCTATGTTGGGTTGTTTTAATCCAAAAACCTGGGTTGTTTCAACTCATAGGGCCAGATTTTGGCGTTAAATAAATTTTGGCGACTGTCTGGATTTACTAAAGATGCTCAGTGGATAATTAGTGCTGAAAAGGTGTCGTCTAGTTATTTTCCCTACTGACCTTATTGCATTTCTAGGAGTTTCCCTTTCAGACGCAAAAGTTCTGGGAGTATTTAAATGATGCTTGCAATGTGATTTACTAATATTTGCGTGTGTGATATAGCACATGTAATGTTGTTAATAAAAAGTAAAGGGGATATCATGTTGGCATGTTTTTAATGTGGTGTATTTTACATTTTTAAATAAATAAATAATATTAGCCCATTTATAAAGTAAAATGAGCCCAATGTTTAAATAAAAATGGAACCATCCTTTGGGTTAAAAAACAACCCATTTGCTGGATTAAAATTAATAACCCACTTTGATGGGTCAAGTTAGCCCAGCACGTGTTCTGTCCTATATTTACCCCGCTGTTGGGCTAAAAACAACCCAATTTGGGTTTCTTTATATTGGTTAACTATGATCCAGCGCTGGGTCAAAAAGGGACAAACCTAACCCGTTCACTCTAAAAAAATGCTGGGTTGTTTTTACCCAGGGTTGGGTCACTTTTGAAAAGAAACACACTGTTGGGTTAAAAATGACCCAAATGCTGGGTCATTTTAATGCATGGCTGATTAACATTAACATTTTTAGAGCTATGCTGGGTTGTTTCAACACAAACTTCTGGGTTGTTTTAACCCATTGTTGGATCAAATATTAAAACTTTCTGGGTCAATTTAACCCAGCAGCTGGGCTTGTCCCTTGTTGACCACTCATGGATTAAAAATAACCCAGCATTTTTTAGAGTGTTGATTATCACTGCAGTACTATCATTTTAAATAACACCGCTCTAGTGATTAGGTATTAAGGTTTGAATCGCTGTACATTTCTTCCACACATATCACTATCGGTAAGGCAGCTGTTTCTGCTGCTTTTACATGAAAATACTGCTCACATCTGTTGGTAAAAAAAGTCTCTGTCCCAGAATCCAAACAATGTTGTAATTAATTTTACATTTTTTATAAAGGCTATACAATTAATAAATTACAGTGTTTTTAAATCAAATTGTGTTTACGTTAATAAATACGCGTGTGTCTTAAAAAAATTATTTAATTCATATTTAATTTATATTTTATGACACATATCCGGTACATGCTTGTGGGGTAATGACCGTAGGTATAGTATAGCGTCAAATTCAAGTTTGCAGTCGACGCAACAACAGCATTAAACATTGAAGACATAATTAACAGATATGCGAGGTCCAAACGCAGAATTTTGCTTTATTAGGTAAGGCAATGGCTATTTATTATTTTTGGCTGCCATGCCAAATCACACTATGCCTGCTTTATTTTAAAATTAACATTAGTTTCTGCACGTATAGCTGTTTTTTATAAATGTATGGGGAGCGTTTATGCTTAAAGGTTGTTGCTACATGGCAGGAGGCACTTTTGAGGTTTTGGAAAAAAAATATTTAAATTTGGTTTCGCATTTTAAGATTCTGTAGGGACAGACCACGTTACGTTCTTAAATGTGAGAGCACGGCCTGAATGTAAACCTGCAACGCATGCCCCGACTCCAGGCTTTTCTGATAGGTCCACTGTACTAAAACTGACACTCATTAGCTTGACACTGTGTTTAAAGTGCGACGCTGCAAAAGACGAGCACCAATCATGTCCATCTAGCTCATGTTTAAAAGGAAAAATGATCAAATGAACACATTCTGTGTAAATCGCTCCTTAGCCTTACCCTGAAGTTGATTCACCCTTATAGATTCCTATTAGAAGTGTCATTGTAAACATAATTTTCCTTTCTTTGATATCAGGGTCCCCAACCTTTTATACACCACGGAGCGGTTTCAGCTTAAAAAAAAATAGTGGACTGGGAGGTGCTGAGGTACTGTTTGAACAAAGTGCTGAAAATCATCCTTTGCAAAATGTCCCATTTAATCTTAATAATTAATGGCAAACGAACTTGCTGTTCTTGAAGGCAGCTGGAACCTTAGGTCGGGCTCGAACCCCAAGTTTAAATAACAGAACAGAAGAAGAAAAAATGAACAGTGAAGGAGATGAAAAGGAGGAGGGATGCCAGAAAAATTGCGGCTGTGAACGGAGGCACGGAGACTCCAGTTTACCATATGATTTTAATGATGATTGACACAGAACTAAATGTTTAGGCTCCTTCTTAACGTGCACCGGTTAAAATATGGTTACTGCAGAAAAGAGTTTATATTTATCATGATGCCACAATCGCTGTAAAATTCTGTTGTTTAACACCCGAATAAGCTATTTCGTAGCTATAAGAATTATTTTCAGGACGTTATTGCGGTGTTTGGGGACCTCTGCTTTATATTAACCTAGGGAGTTAAACTTATTGTCTGTGGTAATCGAGAGCATGTAGCAGATGTTGTCGGTAGCTTTACACATTCTTTAACACAGCAAAAAAAAAAAAAGATTTTGTCTCATGAGAAGGGATTATCAGCAGGTCTGGTCTCTCAGGTTCTGCTTATAAGTTTATGGTGAAACATGTGGCACTGTATGTGATTCCTTTTGAGAAATAGTGCACACTGTACATGGAAACGCTACGCTCTTGTGTCCCCCGAGAAGCGTCCTACATTTAAGTATGCTTAGTGGGGTATGTGGTATTTTGAAATCACATTCTCTTGGTCTGCAGAGGATAGTTCTGATCATGCGACTGTGTATTACTGTAGCACACAGCAGAGAGAACCAGATGGAGAAGAGAGCATGTGCGTGTAAGAAAGTGTGCGTAGGCAATAGCAAACATCATTTTAACATTATCTGCTGATACGCTTATATGGGGTCCAACAATAATCTGCACACAATAAGTCACCTAAACAATAGACAATGGACTGTCTCTGACTCGTTAATTGTTTTGTAATGCGAAAGAAACACCCACATACAGAAAGAGCTTTAACTGTACCAATGTGAATAGGAAGATGGAAATGTATCTTAAAGGGATAGTTCACCCAAAATTGTACATTTTGTTAATCAAATAACTGCTTGTTGACAAAAACAGGGTTAATTTCCTTTAAAATGTCTTTATTTGTGTTTCATACATAAAATCAGTGCCGGTCTTTCCTATACGCAAACTACGCAATTTGCATAGGGCCCCGCACCACTAGAGGGCCCCCTTGATTTCAGAATTATTTAAAACCATTATATCAAAGAAAAATTATTATTATGTTTAATGAAAACAAGATGCTATAATTTAAATAATTTGCAAACTTTCGAATTTATGCGGGTTTTTAAAAATACTTGATGATTTCTTAAATCAGTGATATAGTCGGACAACATGCAGGCAGTTTCTCAATCCGAAGGCTGCAGCCTTTAGAGGTCACATCTGTAGGCTGCATATGCGTCATAAAAACGTATTTCAGAATATTAACAATTATAATGTTGACTATTATTCTTAGTTAATGGTTAATTGTTATATTATGTTTATGACTTGCAAATGAAATGCTCATTTAACTTAAATAAATCAGGCTTGATGACGTATGCAGCGCGCATATGCGACATCCGGAGGCTGCAGCCTTCAAATTTAGAAACGGCTGCGTGAATGACGCAGAAGGGTGATTTGGTAACGATGCGCATATTATATGCCCACCATTGATTTAAAACAAAGCTATCCGTCTGGGGCAGAATAAAGGGGAAAAAACGTGAAGCAAGGGAACAAGATAAAGGATTTGCGCGAGCAGATTACATACAAAGTCAATGCAAAGACGCATCCATACGCGTCCTAACATGGGGCGATGCAAATGACGCGAATTGGGTGACGCAATTGCCGCGAAAACACGCGCTTTTCCCTTTGAACTTCAAGAACGCGCTCTCGCGCAGGATAATTTGACATCATGAGAGAGAGAGAGAGAGGGAGGGAGAGAGAGAGAGAGAGAGGTAAGAATGGTGCCCACGTCGAGAAAACTTATTAGAAGACTTGAAATTTGTAAAGGATTAAAGTATATGTCACTTGTTTAATTACAAACTGGATAACACTGGATATAACTCATTGTATAGTTTAATAAAATAATGTATTTTGATTACACAAATCAAACCTAAATATATGATTGTTTTAGCTGCTGACCAGCATAGAGAATCTGGTTAATTTATAAGACATGTTGCTGATACAGTACTGTGTGTTGTACCTTATCTTGTTAATTGAGTCTTTTTGGGCATCTTATGCCTAGAATTATTTAAGGAGATTGATTCTTTTAACTTCCTTTAAAGTTTGATCAATTGTGCATAATGACATGTGCAACAAATGGATATAGAGTGTCAAACTCATAGATTTGCAATATTTAAAATCAGACACTATTTTTAAAATATTTGGGGTCAACCTCTGTGACAGCTTTAAAGGGACACTTCACCCAGTTGTCTTAAGCTTTGTATAGTTAGAACCCCAGTCATGTTTTTGAATGGTCATGCATCATATCCTCAGTTGCCGCTGAGACAGGAGAAATACAGATTTCAGTGTTGCACTTCCTTCTTTCAATGATGCAAAAAATCATCATTTTGCATCATTGTAAGCAGGAAGTGCAATGTCTTTGTTGAGGGAGTGAGACTACCCACACTCATTTTCTCTGTAAAATAGGCACCAAACTCTAAATGTATGTTACATTTCGACTACAAATATGACGCACTTTCAATAAAGATTAATGTTTCTACGGGTGAAATGCTCTAAAGCTGAAACTTATCAAATCCTATCAGAGGTCCAGAATGTCATTGACACACACCAGTGGCTTTGCTGTCATCAGTATTGAACATGTTACCCCTCGAAGTACCCCTCCCCACAGAGCCCCCCCCCACATAACAAATCCCAATTTAACCCCTGTGTATTAACAGTATGTATTAATATTTAATTTATTTTGATTCATTACATTCATTTAGATCAGGTTAATTTTTTAGTGCTTCTCACAACAAGCAAGTTTATCAGTCAGGGTTTCAAAGTAATGTGCATATGGGAATAATATACAGCTATAAGATAATACACTATGTGGTTAGTTACCTAGATAGCACAGGTACGTCTGTAAGATGTCTGGTAAAGATCTGGAGATCTGGAATACATCTGGTGTGCAGAGCCGGACAGTAACGGAGTACATTTACTTGAGTACAGTACTTAAGTACAATTTTGAGGGATCTGTACTTTACTCGAGTATTATTTTTGGGGAGTACTCATGACTTTACTCAAGTACATTTGAGAGGCAAATATTGTACTCTTTACTCCACTACATTTCTATCCATAACCGTGAGTACCCGTTACTTCTAAAAAAAGGGGGGAAAAAAATCTCAGAAACCCTCAATTTGTTGTTTCCCTTTTCTCAAATGTGATTGGATTGTGCAGGCGCCACTGATTGGGACAGCCTATCAGCTATCCCAATCAGCCTTTCCGCCAAAGTTCCAATAGTCAGATTTAGATAAGAAAAGAAATCATGGACGAAACAATGAATGAAGACACAGCAGGTCCATCCTGGGAATGTGACAACCCGTGGCTCCACCTCGCCAGACTATTTTAATTTTCTAAACAAGTTAATGATAGTTTTCGCTTTAAGTGTTTGCTGTGTTTACCAAAACAGAGCTTCATCATCGCTTACAAAAATTTAAACCCTTGAGAGCGGCAGGGATCGCTGGTGATCCCGGATTATTGTTGTTCAAAATTCATTACTCTTCAAAACATCACACTCTTACTTGATCTGGACAAACTCAGCATCACAAGACAAGCTTCGACATTTGACCGCTGTTTGTTATTAAAATGGTTTGCAGTGACATTAATTTCTTAATTTATGCCAGGAGTGCAAAATAATTAATCTGAAATGTTCGTTATTTTGAATAGAAATCATTAAAATTTATTTTCGTCTTCTCCGGTTTATTTGTATTCAAATACATAAAATATACAGAATCCGCCAGGGCTATTAGTACAATGGTGCGCATATCTGAAGAAATAATGATTAATTATCACATGTTAGTAAAATTTTTAATCTTACAGAATAAGATTTCTATTCATTTTCCACTGAATTATGCGATCTGAAGAGCTCAAAGAGCGAACGGAGTGAGATGTGTGTCTCCTCTTCCTGATTTGTGTCAGATTTGACCTCAGAGCTCTATCATTTGCTGTACAGCAGTCAATCATCTCACATGGTTCAATGTGCACTGTGGCAGTAGTAATGCAAAATTTAAAAATGTACTCTTGTACTCTTGATACTCAAGTACATTTAAAAACAAGTACTTTTTACTTTTACTTGAGTAGACATCTGACTGCAGTACTTTTACTTGTACTTGAGTAAAATTTAGCAAGGGGTAACTGTACTCTTACTCAAGTAATGAACCTGTGTACTCTGTCCGCCTCTGCTGGTGTGTAAAAACATCTTAAAAGGAAAAGAGCTGCTTTACATACATTCTAAATCAAAAACGTCTTGCAGACATCTTCAATATGTCTATATGACATCTTTTAGGAGACGTCTCACAGACGTATTGCAGATGAGAAAACAATCTAAATAAGACATCTTGCAGATGTAAACGCAGACATCAAATAAACGTCTCCGAGATGTATGTGTGCTATCAGGGTCTGAATGCACTGACAGAGGGCCCCTCACAAAGCTTTGCTTAGGGCCCCCCAGCATCTAGGACCGGCACTGCATAAAATTCATGGTTTTAGAATAAATAAGGATGTGTAAATAATGAAAACATGTTTTTTTGTGAACTATTCCTTTAAGAGAAGAGCTCTTTAGCGTACAAGGCTTGAAACTAAAATGTGCTGACAGAAGAGGAAATGGGGGATTTAGATGGAAACAAATTTTGTAAAGTATATTTGTATAAGAAATAGAGCATGAAAATTTGGCATTGTTGTTTGCAGACATGCTTGAAAGCATGAAAAGAATCAATATTGAGTTTTAAACCTGTATATACACATAGTTTAACTCATTTTTATATGATTTTTACGTTTTTTTAACACAATTTCAGACTCCTGATAGATGTTAGACAGTATGGACAAATAAAGAGAGAGACACTGCAAGATGTGCAGCAAAATGTAGGCCAGTAAGACCACAAGTCCCTAAACCATAGACTATGTTAAATATTAAATACCCTTTCACATCCTTTAAATGTACTCATCCATTCATCCATCCATCCATCCATCCACCCCCTAGAACTGAATCTTGTGAAGGAGAGATACCAGAAAAGGACAAAGATAGAGAAAAGGATGAAAGAGTGATATTTCATAGCTAACTGTATACTGGATTCTGCATTGGGACATTTGCAAGGCACTACTGACACGGCAGATTTACCCAAACTAATAGAATTCTTTGTCATTCTAAATTGACAGCATCATACACCAGAGACCAGGTTAACTAAACACAAAAAGAAAGGAAGGAAGTGCTGATTTTACAGGCTTATATTTACTGGTCTCTTGGGTGCTTCAACAAGTTGTCCCATTAGTGGCCCAGCTATCTGTTCTTAAACAAAACAAACACACCATTTTTTTGAACACACCACCTGGGTCATCTGGAAGTATTAATGGCTTCCGGCGGTAGCAGCAGCAGCGAACGTTTGAGGCTGATGCTTATTAAAAGCTTGTTGGTACATCAGAAAAGCAGTCGCGGGTGCTTCTGTAGGTCTGGGCCTGCGATTCGTCCTACAACACCTGCTAATGAGCCATTCTGGCTGTCAGATTGTCCGACCAGCGCATGTTACGCATGCGGTCCAGTTACTGACTGTGTGATGCATACGGCACACAAAACTGGCTGTATGAACATTTTTATGGCTTCTGTACAGTAGATGGGGAAGTAGTTAGTAAATTAAATTGTTTATTTAGGCACCTGGTTGTTTTAATGAGCATTTGAAATAAACTAAACACACAATTTGTCAATGCTTGTCAATGGAAGTTTCTTACTGGGACCATATAGCCCAACAAAGTAAATTTTTGAAAATTCAATCTTATTTTTTTAAGTTTTGACTTGTGATAAGTTAACATCACTTAGAAAAACAAGTTGACATTTTTTAAACCCAGTGCACATTGTGAGATTTCAGCCACGATTTAGCTGTCTGAGACACATTTTGAAAGATTCCTGGAATCCTAGGCTAAAATCTGCCATCTTTGATCGCTAGTTTGACATGTTCACAGACAGCCGATTAATGACCGTTGCGATCAAAATTATCCTCCGACAAAATTCTGGCAGTGTCAGAAATATTGTGACATCTCCCTACGACAACCGGCAGAACCAATAGAAGCATAGAACCCGATGACGCAATTAGTGCAACAACAACAAACGCAGACAAATGAGCCAGTCGAAAAGAGCCAGGTGGACATACGCGCTGGAAATACAAATGCCAGGGACTCGTCTCCTTCAAATATTGATGATTTTCAATAAACTTAATTGAATTATTAAAATAAACGTTAGAAGTTGTTACTGTATGCTAGCCTTCGCTTCAGCGTATGTTCGCCCAGCCACCGCCCAGTGGCGAAGCACAGCGCGGAAAAAATGGACAGCTGCTGGCTGTTTTGAAAAACGCTGCGCTTCCATTAGGAAAAAAACATACGCCGGCCACGAGCGTAAAAACTTTGTTGTGCACGTCCCCAGTTTATGTACATATGCTTTGCCCACCCTGTTTTATAGAGGCCCACCCACTTGAACATTTCTGGCTTCGCCACTGCCGCCGCCAATCGGTGACGTAAACTACGTTTGCATGCGTCTGATTTTTAAAAGTCTTTAAACTTGTACAGTCTGACATTGATGGAAACTGAGATCATACAGTGTTACATGGACTTAACTACAATCTTGATCACACAAGCAACAATCCTAAAGGACTATTTAAAATCGCACAGTGTATATCGGGCTTAACTTCATTTTTTTAAGTTGAAGTTACATAAAATATATGTTTGATATGATATAATAAAATCAGAGTTTTCTATAAAACAGACTGATCTTGTTGTGTACTTATTGACGACAATTGCTGTCAACAAGTATCGTTAAATCAACTTTTTTCAGACAAATCTGTTCTTATAACACATGAAAACAAAATGAACTGTGGTTAGTCAATTTACATGTTGACAGTTCTTTCTAAATCGGTGTTTCTTGGCCAGAATTGGTTCCTACTGGAACCAGACTGATGTCTTGTAATCAAATGTCTGGCTAAGTAGGACTACATAATGAGCCTTTCGTAAATGATTTGAAATTATCAATGAAAATTAAATTTTATGTTATTTACTTGGAGACACATGCTGTAATGGAGAACCGAAGCACAGAGCATTGATCGGTGTGTGTGGACACCGAGGAGAGACGTACAGCACTGATGTGTTTTGATCTGGCGCCTATGTGTTTACAATATCCATGTGTGAGAAAAAAGGAGAAGAGTCTGCCAGAAAGACCCGATGGAACAATAACACCTGTTCAGGCTGACATTGTTGAATTGTGTGTGTGTGTGTGTGTGTGTGTGTGTGTGTGTGTGCGTGCGCGCGTGTGTGTGTGTGTGTGTTATACTGAAAGCATCTGCTGCTATGGTCCTGTGGGACATCAAGCAGACACTGGAGAGCAAGTAAATGCTGATGAAAAAATACAGAGCATAGAAATGGACTTTAGAGAAAACGCATGTGGATGAATCATTGTATTACAGTAATATGTTCTTGTATCAATGGAGTAAAAAATGTAAGTGTAAAGGTATCAAGAATTTAATGAGAATTGCTATTTAGATTATAAAGAAAATGTCCAGACACATTGTGATGATGACAATTTGAAGCAGAAACCACTTGTATGCGTATAATAACGAAATTAGCAGCTTGTTCTCACAAAATACGTGAAATAAGCACTATTCGGACGGGATTAGTTTTCCAAACGACGTTTGAGTTTCAACGTGTCCCCCCAGTGATTTTATGTACCGATTCGGACGGGATTAAAATGAAAAGAGATGGGACTGTCTGTTTAATGCATTTGGAATTTGCAGAAGATAACATGCTCTGTATACGAGTGTTTGTAATGTTTAATATTTTGCTTTAAATGTAAAATTATTACAGAACGTGTAATTTATTCATTTAATTTTAACAAAACAAAATAAAATATACAAATCCACCTAAAGTAATGTTAGCCTACGTGTTTTATATAACTGTCTGCTTATAATAAACCCAAAGTATGAAGAATGATTAATAACAATTTATTATCTTTATTAAGTAACATTACCATTCCGGAGTTGAACAACTTTGAACGGAGTTTCATATAAAGTTAATGATATTACAGAGGCCAGTCAGTTTTTGATATTCAGCTCGTTTAATTATTTTATTTCGTCGAATGGGAAAAAAACATCCATATCGGAATTAATGGGACTCACGCGTTAGTAAGACCTTACGGCAGATCACGTTGCCCAAAACACGAAATAACCCGCGTTTTCAAAAGATATTGCAGGCAAACACAGACATTTGCATCCGGACGAGATTAAATTCCTCAGAGGAAAAAATAGTGTAAACCAATACTTAAAGTAACATCCTAACGCAAACAGTAAATCTAACCCCAAACCGAAGCGACAATTGTTTAAAAATAGGAAAAATAGTTGAGTAACCAATATGTGAAACTGACACGGAAAAGAAATGCGTGGCATGGGCACGTAAAATGGTGGAAATACGTGACAATGCCACAAAAAAACTTTTAAAAAATGATGCGCGACTATTTCACGAAAATTTGTGAGATCCGGTTGGAAATCTGAAAAATCATTTTATTCATCCAATGATTTGTTTCTTGCCTCAAACCATTGCACATTTTAACTTTGTTTCAGATGAGCGTTACCCAGCTTTATTTCTATCCAGACTAGACTATAACAGTGAGGTAACTTAATGCCCTTGGCCCAAAGAAACATTTACAATAAATGCAAATGAAATTGCTGCTATTTATTTATTCATTAAGAACGTGCTTTTATCCAAAGTGATTCACTTGGGCACATGCTCATTCTCCCCCTCCTCTCTCTCTCTCTCTCTCTCTCTCTCTCTCTCTTTTTTCTCTCTTTCTCTCTCACAGACACAACCATTTGATACTTGACCTCTTTATTATTGGATAAATTGTAAAGATTATATTTATTTGTATAGTCTATGCAGGTTGGATGTTCTGTGTTTATTTGCAGTATCTGTGAGGCTCATGGTTGGTTCATCTTTGCATTATGCAGCATATTCTGCCTACTTACAGGAAGAGATCATATGACCAGCATGTAAAGCAACCGACTATAATCTGTTTTGTTTAATGCAGCATTTAGAGATTGGAAGCTTTAGATGCTCAGTGAACTGACTGTGGATGCTGCTATGCTGCTGTGGACATACGTCGTGTCCTGTACGTAAATGCCATTAGTTTGGGAAAGTGTTTCATACAAGCAGTGTTTGATACATTTAGATCTTTTCAATCCTATACTGCATATATTCGAAGTAAAGATGTTTGACATCCTCTCCTGCACTCTACACCATGTAAGGTCAACAAGCCCACTTTGTTGTTGAGTTTTGGTAGCATGTCTCCTCTAATAGCATCAGTCCATGCAAGGGTAGTACAGGACTATAATGACTGTGTCGTGGCTTTTAAATATTATTGAAAAGCACACTTGCCTTTTAGTTTACGTTTAGGGTTTGTGAGGGTTTTTGCGAGCGTGCATGTAACTTGTCGACTTGAGAGTTCGTTTTAAGATCTGAGTGATAAGACAGGTCAGCACCTAACCTTACATGGTAATGCAAAGTGAATAAGATTGAGTCGTTAAAGAAAGATATGAGAGTTAATGGAAAAGGATGAGTGAGATAGATGCCAAAGATCTAGGTGAGATATGAAATGTTTATGAGTTGGTGTTGGGAGACCAATTGAAATTCTCAGCCATGTTGGCTTTTAATAAAAACGATGTACTATTAAAGAGATGGAAATATATGGCACCGCATTTCTTTTTAGTGATGATGAGCAATGTTGTGGGTAAAGGCCGGGATACACTACACGATTATTGGCTGTCCCAGACGAAAGATTGCTATTGAGAAATAATCATCTGGATTTCTGTGATCGTGGCTCTTTATCGGTGGTCCTATGTCGTACAGTGAGAGAGGTTCAAAGACGGCCGTTTTTCCGGTCTTGCATCCAAAGATAGCCTACAATAGTTTTCTGACAGTGTCAGAAATTCGGCATGATCACCGCACAGTCTGTTTGCAGCTACGACCTGCATACTGGTATTTGTTTTCCATGAGCACATGTTGGTGACGTTGGGCTAACGTGTGACGCAGCCACCGAAGCTTCTGTGTTATCATCGTACAGTCTACATGCCTGTTGTACCCAAGTTTAAACGATCCATGTCGCACAGTGTGATAAGTTAAAGAGTAACTAAACCCTAAACCAACTTTTTTTAGTTAATGATCTGTAAGAATGATGCTTTATTAGTGCTGATCATTGATTTTAGTAACTTTTTTTGACATTTGGATATAAAGTGTTTCAATACTGCAATATATGGTGTAAAAACGTCTGAGTGCTGCCCTCTTCAGGTTGAACGGTGGCTACTGCAGTTGAATTTTCCTATTGGATGTTGAGTCCAAAAAATGACTCGTGACGTAAGCAGATTCAAGCTCACCACGCCCTTGTTACGATCTCACCACACACTTGGTACGAGCTTAGTTCGTCCCCTCTATCTCCGTTGGGATCTGCCCACTTTTCTTGCATTTTTCAAATATTGCCAGTGGGCGGAGTCGGGCTCTGACCAGGGGTTTAGTTACGCTTTAATGATCTTGATGAATGACAGGGATTAGACTAGTCCTAGACTAAAATAAATGTAAGAGCTGTCCATATCTTAAAATACATCAGTGCCCTTTGTTTTGCCTCAAAATGCACACAAGTAATGTTTTTAGTAAGGCATGTTTGTTAAAACTAGTTATATTTCCTAATTAAATTAAGGCCTGGTCCTAGTTTAAGCTAATTTATGTCTGGGAAACCACCCCTACAAGTAACGTGCATTACATAATAATATTACTTTATAAATGTACACATTAATATTTTAGTTACTTTTTTTAAAAAGTAATGCAAGTTACTTTTCAGTTTAATCAATTCGATGAAAAAATAATGTAATGAATTAAACTGAACTGTGCGCCTGAATGGGAACAGTTTGAGTCAGAAACAAAGATTGCAGGCCAGAGCTTGACATTTTTGCGATGGAAATATGCAATTTCCGAATGCAGAACTTTTCAGTCATAAAAAACACCTGCAAGGCCTAAAAGAGATCAAGTCTCAGCCAAGTAAGGAAAAAGTAACGCAAAAGTAACTTTAAAGTATTACTTTCCATGAAAAGTAACTAAGTAACCCAATTAGTTACTTTTTTGGGAAGTAACTTAAAATTGTAATGCATTACTTTTAAAAAGTAACTTTCCCCGACACTGTTGATGAGGAATTCATGTAGTGTTTTTGCATATATGTACTGTTTAAGCGTACCGATCTGCTCCGCCGCATGGAGCTGTGTGTGTGCCTGCGCCTGTGTCTGCGTCTGTGCCTGCTGCTCCTGCAGACTCTGGCTGTCCACTGAGATCCCGCTGTCACTGTGCAGCTTCTCTCCCTCTGGAGATGGCGTCTGATTGGCCGTCGCTGCACGATTATTAGCCGCCTGTTTATTTTGCTTGCAGCTGTTCCACCTGTGAGGAGCATGCAGATGTATGCGCAGGCAGCGCAAATGAAAACAAAGAAAAGCATCATCAGTTTCACTAGGAGCTAAATGTTAAGATTTCACAGAAACGCATACTGATCGAACATGAATAATTTGAATATTTCATTATTATATTAGCATTTCATACGATCTATTATTATATTATACAATATATAAAATCATACTGTATGAATAATATGTCTGTTTCGTTACAGCTTTTTTGATATTGTAAGTCTTTGTGTATGCACCTCTCACAATCCTTAATCATTTAGATGTCTTATGTCTTTCTATATCTTTCTAGAGTTTAAACACTCTGTTTCTCGCTGACCTCTTAAAGATAATGTACGCCAGCAGGCCAACCACAACCGCGGCCAGGATTGAACAGTAGATGGGGATCAGGTTCTCGTTGAGCCCTCTGCCGATGAAGTGAGGGTTGCTGGTTTTGGGTGTTGTGGTGTCCCCTCCAGGGCTGGGGCCATATAAAACATCCAGATCAGTTAAATAGGGGTTCAACTCTATTGGAGATGGGGGGGTGGTAGTGGGAGCAGATGGATCTGTGAAAGAAAAAGAGAGGGACAGTCACATATATGTAAGCTTAAACAAGATGTTTTGTTTCTTTTAAATATTTCTTCAAGGTTCTCCAGGTTCATGAGTTTGTTTCTCAGATCAGTTTGGAGTACATAAATCAAAAATGCAAATAATGAACTGAACCTAATGAGTCACGAAGCTTCCATTGACCAATAGCTGTCTGAAGGGTGTTATATGATATATTGCCCTCCACATCCACAAAATGCACTATTTGTTTTTTTATCTGGCTTCCTCTCTTTATTGATTCAATGCATAATTTATACAGAGGCACCCCCCAAACCTGTATACACACACACACACACGCGCGCGCGCAAATACCCTTGTATAGTTTGGAACTCATAGTAACGTTATGATATTTTTTGTCCACTATCCCTGAATGTAAGCCCTACACAAGTATGTTGACATGACTATATTTATAGCAGAACCTAATTTTGAGGCTCACAAATATTGTTTTACTATAGCTGTTAGGACATATAGCCTTAACAAGTAAAGCTAAACCTGTACCCTCACACATGCACTCTCGAAAACATTTCACTTTTTCTCAAGAAAAGGTTCCAGAATGTAACAAAGCTTATTCAAATCTTTCATGGCTGTGAAACTGGTGGTGACAGGTTAGATCTGACTCAACAGGGGTCTTAGATTCACCGTGACTATAGAAAATTCAGCATATTCATCTGAAGTTTTCCTGAACGTGTGTGTGCGTGTGTTTGTGTGCGTGCGTGTGTGTGCAGTCGGTCATGTTTGAATAATCAAGTCATAATGAAAGTGATTTAGGCATGAGCTATTTAATAGTTAATTAAAGAACATTGTTTTCTGTATTGGTTTGCAGATTAGCTAGATCAAATGCACGCACACACACACACTATCATTTGTTTATCCGTCACGGTGGGCATATTCCTGTGTATCTGTTGTTTTTATATGGATATTGCTATCGATATAACTATATGGTGATATCTAACACGCATACAAACCTCTCTGCATTTGTTTTATTATTCATGCAGTAGCTTTACTATGTTGGTGTGAACATTCATCAAAATCTGTCCCACACACACACACACATTTACATAGATAAATAAGGACATAATAAATACTGCTGTTGCTTAGGCTATTTTTAAATGTTAGTGATTCACTTCCTAGAGGAAAATGGTATTGCTCAGTGTTTACTCTTTCATTGCTCAGGACAGATTTTATAGATCCATACACTGTCAAAAATAAAGGTACGAGGCTGTCACTGGGGCAGTACCCTTTAGAAAAGGTCCTAATGTGTACCATTTAGGTACAAATATGTACCTTTAAAGGTACATTTTGGCAGTTCAAAGTACTAATATGCCCTCTTTGGGTACAAATGTGTACCTTTTTGAAAGGGTACTGTCCCAGTGACAACTGTTGTACCTTTATTTCTGAGAGTGTACATGCTAAGAGTATGGATCTATAAAATTAACATATCGTATAGTTTAGGTAAAATAATCTGGGTTGGGGTCAATTTGATCAAAAATTTTTAAGTTCATATTGAAACCCTTCAATAATATTCTTAATTTGGATTTTGCAAATCTGAGCTCAGTTTGTGACATTTGTAAGATTTCTTAACCTGTTCTCAGGAGAGAACTGAAACACAGGATACTTAAAGGATTAGTCCATTTTCTTAAAAAAAATTCAGATTATTTACTCACCACCATGTCATTCAAAATGTTGATGTCTTTCTTTGTTCAGTCGAGAAGAAATTATGTTTTTTAAAGGAAAACATTCCAGGATTATTCTTATTTTAATGGACTTTAATGGACCCCAACACATAACAGTTTTATACAGTTTAAAATTACAGTTTCAACGGAGTTTCAAAGGACTCCAAACCATCCCAAACGAGGCACAAGGGTCCCACCCAGTGAAACGATTGTCATTTTTGGCAAGAAAAAAAATATATTATCTGATTATCTGATCTGCATCCATGTGTGCACTTTTAAACCAAAACTTCTCGTCTTTCTCCGGACCTGTGACGCCCAGTGCGACCTCACATAATACGTCATCACGTCAAAAGGTCATGGATTACGTATCGAAACTATGCCCCAGTGTTTACAAGTGTGGAGAAAGAGGACCGTTCCGACGTTGTTGTATGTGGAATGATACTAATTAATGTCTTTGTGTCAGTTTATTACAATTACGTGAGGTCGCGCTGGCTTGTCACACAGCCGGAAGACGATGAGAAGTTGTGTTTAAAAGTGCATACTTTTTATTGTTCATGCCAAAAATGACAATCGTTTCGCTAGATAAGACCGTTATGCCTCGTTTGGGATCGTTTAGAGTCCTTTGAAACTGCAATTTTAAACTGCATTAAAACTGTTAAGTGTTGGGGTCCATTAAAGTCCATTAATGAGAAAAATCCTGGAATGTTTTCCTCAAAAAACATAATTTCTCCTCGACTAAACAAAGAAATACATCAACATTTTGGATGACATGGTGGTGAGTAAATTATCTTTTTTTTTTTTTTTAAGAAAATGGACTAATCCTTTAAGGAAAGTTTCATTTTAATCTCATTGATGTCTAGGAGGAATGATTGACATATTAAAGATATATCACCTGTAATTCATTGTAGTGAAAAAAATATTGTGTAAAAGAAATGAACCTTTGGTTCTTGGAGGAACCAAAAATGGATTATTCTATGGCATTTAAAGCTTTTAGTTTAGGTTCTTCCTGAAGTTTTTTTTTTTACATAAACAGTGTGTATTTATAAATCAATTTCCAAATTAGGACAACCCTAAATGTTTCCAAAAGAGGTTATATTTAGCTAACTTCTGGGGAGACCTTTCGAACATGTGGGCATCTAAAGACACTGTGTCTGTTTTTTCTTTCTTTATCAGTCTCTTTCACTTGCTGTCTTTCCCTCAGTTTTCTTCAAGGAAACGTTTACACTTTTTAACATTTTCTTGCACACTCATTTTTTCCCTCTCTCTCTCTTTGCCAAAAAGAAAGCATATAGATACAGATATATGGATTTGTTTTCCTTGACTGAACCTTAAAACCTGACTAAAAAACGTATTATTGGGCTGAGGCAGTAAAACTCAGCCAAGCTAGAGGTTAACCATTTCCAATTCTTCTCCATTTTCCCAACTCTTTTCTTTCTTAACTGGGCGTTTTCAAGACGAGTTGCCAAGTGTAAAGTGCTTGTTAACCCTCAGCTGGGCGCCTTCTTTAATGAGCGGTCTTTATTCTCATCCTCTCATGGTTCTGTTTCTTTGCCGGGGAATTTAATGCTTATCTGGCAACCTATTGAAGGTTTATTATAATGGTCCTCTTTATCGAGTAGACACACTCTTGAAAGACTGAATCTGTCACACACATACCATCCGTTATTCTCTCCGTGTGTGTGTGTGCGCGCACGCGCGTGTGTGCGTATTTGAACGGATGGGTGGTTAAATGAACAGAAGCTTTGCTGTTAAGTGCTCTGATTAGCTGCAGTAATTACACTAGCAGGAGGCATTAGCACACACGCAAATATGCACTCACGCAGACACTTATTAAACAAGAGCGTGCGTTGCTTTTCTGAGCATTTGTTTAAGTGTGCATATGCATGTATGTTTCTTCACGTTTACATTGTGAGTGATGCAACAAAACTCAAACATTTCTGTTATAATCAACAGAGCGGTCCATAGTGTAAGCAAATGATTCGACAAAGCGTGTGGTTTATTTTTCCATCGATCAGAAAGCTTTAAACTAAATTGACCTAACAAGAAAATGTGAGGTGGTGATTTCGTATTCATACAATGTGAATCGTGCAAGCATGAAGGTCCACCCATAACCCCTCCCAAAACCCAGTAACAAAGCAAGATTAGAAAAACAAATTTGCATAAATTTCCATAAGATTGTGTCACTTCGCTTACATACTCTGATCTGCTTCCGTGTGAGTGTATTAGTGAATGTGATCTTTCAGCTTCTGTAGAGGTCACAGATTGAAGCCCGAGCGTAAGACACTCCAGCGCTTTTATCGATCCAGCGGAGGAAAGGGCTCAGCACAATTCTCACTCACTGTCACACAAATACAGAGACACATGCCACTTAAGTCCGCATGTGGCCGCAGGAAGTGATTCACCATGCATCACGGACCACCGGCGTAGAGGCGGATTGGTCATTCTGTCAGATGACTACTGTATGTGTGCCTGTGGTCATTTTCATGAAAGAGCTTGTTTTTAATATGCATCCCTCATCAAAGGGCACATGGATGGCTGACCCACAGACAGATGGACATGAAAGGGTCAGAGAAACACAGACGGAGAGAGAGATGGATAGAATAAAGCTGTAAAGGTCACGTATAAGGTCAATTTATGGATGGTGGTGTGTGGTCGAGGGTGGCCGTCTATACAAGGACTGATGTGTGTATGTGAGATGTGGCGGGAGAAAGCTGCTCTGTGCTAACTCACAATATATACATAAAAAATAATCATAGCCGGTCTCCAAAGCTATGTTTAGAACTGATTTGAGAAGTAAGCATAAAATTGTAGCTATAAACTATTACTAATTTACAACTACATTAAACATATTTGGAAAAATTAGTCAGAAGTTGGTAGTTGGTTTACCATCCACTACCATATGTTGCTTGCAGAAATAAATATATTTTTTGGCTCAGAAGATTTCCCCTCTCTCTCTTTCCTGTCCTCTCTAAGCTCTCTTCTTCCCTCCTCCTCTCTCTTTTTTCTCTCCTCTCTTCTCTCTCTCTCTCATTTCATCTCCTCTCTTGTCTCTTTCACTTGTTCATTTCTACTTTTCTTTCTCTCCTCTCTTTTCAATCCTCTCTCTCCCCTTTACTGTCTTCTCTTTCCTTTCCTATCCTCTCTCTCTTCTCTTCTATGCTCTCTCCTCTCTCTCATCCCAGATAAGATCAAAGGCAGATAAGTGTTGAAACTGTTGGCAGTAAAGCTGAACATGTGTGCATGTGTGTGTGTATAACTCACAACACTTACAGGTGCTTTATGATTTACTGGTTCCATCTGCACATGTAAATTTCTCATCTTCTTTTTTCACACACTCATGGTATAGCATATCTAGTCAATAAATTACTGATCACTGTGCTAGTGTAATTACAAGATAGTAATATGTGTGATGTTACACAGAAAATATGACAATAGATGTATTATTTAAAGGAATAGTTCATCCAAAAATAAAAATATATATATTATTTACTCACCCTCATGTTGTTGTAAACCTGTATAAGGTTTTTTATTCTGTTAAAAAGAAGATATTTTGATAAATAATGGTAAGCAGACAGTTGATGGTTACCATTGACTTCCATAGTAGGACAAACAAATACTATGGAAGTCAATAAGTACCGTCAACTGTCTGCTAGCCATCATTTATCAAAATATCCTCTTTTGTGTTGAACAGAATAAAGAAACTTATACAGGTTTAGAATAACATGACGGTGAATTATCTTTGGGAGGCCAAATGAGGGGAAATACATTGAAACACTTGTGCATTAACATTACACTTGCGCTGACATATGAAACACTTGAGCTTATGCAATGAAGGCTGGGGTGTGAAAGCTGTGCAATGTATCAAGATACATGTGACAGACAGTACCAGTCGTGGCTTTTAGGCTCTTGGTTAGTGCGGCCGACTCTCGTGTCACACCCAAAAACCAATTTGAATCCTGCTAGAAACAGCTTCGAGTAGACTCAAGTGTGTTTACTAACATTGCTTTGCTTTCTTTGGATAGAACACACCTGCAAATAGGTAGTGCAACCGCATGTATTGGCGCCAGTGTTGGGTGTAACTAACACTGGGTGTTTTCCTTGAAAAAGTAAAGTAAGGGATTACTTTTATTTTTCCAGTAATTTAATTACACTTACTTCTGGTGTAATTGAACGAAATACTGTGTATGGACTGTAGATCAAGTATAGTGGATTTAACATCAAAATTGAAAGTTTAAGGTTAAATGCATGTTTTTTATGTATCCTTCTCACTTTAAATACTTTGGTGAGTCAAAAAGAATAAAGGTAACACTCTGGTGTAGTTTCCAATTCTCACTATTAACTGGTTTGTTATTAGCATTAATATTACTGATATTTTGGCTCTTTATTAGTATTTTATTTCTGCAAAACCTTCTTCTACATTCTTAATCCTACCCAATTCCTACCAATTCTTAAGCTTAACAACTACTTTCCTAAGTGATAATAATCAGTAATTAAAATTAAAAGTAGTTAATTGTTAGATAATAGTAAGAATTGGACCTTAAAAACTGTGACCAGAATAATTGATGTACTTCTTTATAATTTGCTTGATGATTCGTTATCTTTGTATCATTTACTAAATAGGATTCAGTAATACTAAGAAGTAATTAAACACTTTTTGAAAAGAGTCATTTGTACAGTAATCTAATAAGATGATTGAAGATGTAATTAGTTACTAGGAATTAATTACTTTTTTTGAGTAACTCACTGATTGGAGCGCACACAAGTGAGTGAGAGTGCGAGCAATTTTCAATGTCCCAGAAAACCGCACACTAATGCCGCACTAACCATGAGGCTTAAAGCCACTACTGGTAGTGTCTGTCACAAGTATCTTGATACACCGCACAGCTTTTATACCCCAGCTTGCCTCCGTTGAAAGTGTTTCATATGTGTAATGCGCAAGTGTAATGTAAATGTGGGAGTGGTTCAATGTATTTTGCCTTATTTGGCCTCCCATAACTATCCCTTTAATATATTACCAAGCCCTAAAACTACACTCTAAGGGGGCGTACACACCAAAACTTTTAAACACAGCTGAAAACGCCTGAAGGACGCTGAATGCCAGCTGTTTTTCAGCTGAGTGCCAGCTTTCCTCAGCTAAGCGGTGCTTTGATAGCTCTGATTGGATGTTGTGGTAATGTCCCGCCCCTCCTTTACTGTGATTTGATGGCCGTGTGAGAACTGACATTGATGGCTTTTCACCCAAAGTTGAATTTTTTTGGGAATATTTACCACCGAGCGCCAGTTTTCAGTGAGAAAGAAAACCGCTAGCTGCTGGCTTTTTTGAAAAACCTCAAGCTTTCATTGGAAACAATTAACTCGCCACCATTGAAGAGATATCTCGTCAATTATGAGAAAACGCTTCCCCGCCAATGACAAGATTTTCTGTCTTTCCGCAATACCGGTATTATCCAACAGGTGGCGCAACTTATACAACAAGTAGCACCTCACATGAAAGAGAACGAACTCCGTGTATGTTTTAAAGATCGCTGCATCTGATCTCTATCAAAAGTCCTTTGCAAAAATGGAATTATCTCAGCTTTTTGCTCAAAATTGGGTGTTTTTGAAGAAACCTACCCATGTTTGAGAGGTGATTACAACAGAACTAATGAAGGTAGGATGAATTTTTTTTTTTTTTTTTGAAAGCAGAGGGTCTGTTCTTTCATCTGGTATATTGTTTGTTTATATATTTAAAGAAGAACATTTTCTGGAAGGCATTAAACTTTTGTGAAAATCATGAAAAATGCTGGCAATGGCTGGCAACTTTTTTTAAAAACGCTGGCGGGGAAAGAGTTAAAAACATGCGCTGGCCGCGGGCGTAAAAGCTTTGGTGTGCACGCCCCCTAAGAAAGAAAAATATTTTTTGTGTTATGTTTTTATGTCATTTAACACATTTTGTGTCAAAAATGTGTCAAAATGTGTTGTTCCTATTATAACACAGAGATGTGTTTATTCTGGGATTGTGTTGTCCCTAAACTAACCCTGATTGTGTTGTTTTAACACATCCGTTCTAAGGGTGTACTTCTAGACACTACTCTCTCAATGTCAAACACGCACACATACATATAAGCTAGATAGCTGACTGACACCAAACTAACACATTCAATTCAGTCCTCCTCAGCAGAAGCCAAAATGACCCTCACACACACAAACGCACAGCCTTACCGCCCAAGTGTTAGCACACTAATCCAATGACACGCTACATTACATGCCCTCTTCAGTCATGGTAACAGAGCCTCCACTATATGTGTGTGTTTTAAGAGGTAGAGAAAAGGCCATTACTTCATTTGCTGGCTACCACAGGCAGTGTTTCTGTAATACGGTTTATCGCGTTTACATAAACGCATTGAGTATGTCTATGGCACAGAAAGAACTTTAAAGAGATAATGACAGACTTTTATTAAACAAACAATCATTAAGACAAACTGTTCAGACTTTAAATTCTGATTGGATGATCTGCGCTTGTAAAATTATGATAAACGCACACCTGTGGGCACTTAGGCTAATGAACTATAAAACTTGGAATAATGGCGACCTGTTAATTTTTATGAACTTGCAAAACGTTGGCATCACAGGTGTAAGTGTGGGACGGATTACTTGTTTAACCAGCCAATAACAGGCTGGACCGTTTTAAAACATACTGTAACTTTTTGCAATTTAGTTCTGTGCTACTATTGCCGCAGTCTTTGTTTGCATGTGTCACTGGGATTGACCTAGTTGACCGTTTTGACCTCTATAACTACAGGGCCTTACACAGAATAACTGCACGCTGACCTTGTAACTGCAAGGCCACAAGCAGACACATGTGGAAATGACCCAGAATGATCTTTAAACACACGGAGGAAAGAAAACATTATGCTTAATACTGAAGAATTAGCTGATGAGTGTGTGTGCGTGCGTGCGTGCGTGCGTGCGTGCGTGCGTGCGTGTGTGTGTGTGTGTGTGTGTGTGTGTGTGTGTGTGTGTGTGTGTGACAGAGAGAGAGAGAGAGAGAGAGAGATCATATATATGCTTTTATATATAATGTCAAAGGATATCTAGTTAAGATATAAGTGCAGTGCATGCAAATACATTGGGGGTTAAAGTGTCTATTGGGCATGTTTTCATTAATAATTTAAAAAACATTTGGGGTGTAATTCCTAATTTTGATTACTGGGGTAGTTACCTCACAGCCTTAAAATGAATAATTTCTATTGAATTGCCCCATATGTTTGTCATCCACCACCGGCATGTGTGCATTTATGTGTTTTTCTCACCATGACACCAGGCATCTTCTGTAGGTGTGCACGCTCTCATTAAAATCTCTATGCCCTCTTCGCACAAGGTGCAGGGCAAGCAGGGGTCCAGTGAGCTTTCCTGTTCGGAGTAAGTTTCATCCGTACACTCCTCACAGATCGTGTCGTGATCGTATTCGCAGCGCATCATCACGCCCTGACCCTTCGGACACACGGTGCAGGGTTGGCACTGGCCCGACAGGCTGTCCATGAAGTAGTTGTAGTTGCACACGCACACTGCGTCGTTGGAGTCGGTGCATGGGGTCTGCATGCGCATGAGACCTGTGCATTCGTTACACACCTGGCACTTCTCCGTATGACTGTAGACTTCAGAAAATGTCTCACCTGGAGCAAGACAAAATTAGAATGGCACGGTTAATCATTTTGTATTTGTTATTCTTATGTTATGCATAAACGTGTCTTTATTTACACACCCTTGTGCTGTTCCCATAGACTGTAAAAAATATGGACGTAGTGTCTGTGACGTCACCCATTGGTTTGTGAAGATCGTTTTTGAAGCTTAAAGTAGGCGTTGCCTGCCATCGCCATATTAATGGGTAAAGAGGTGGGACATTTGTGAAGCTGAGGGGGCTGGTTGCTCAAACCACGCCCACCTAGCTCCATTCTAGTGACAGCAGTGGCAGTTCAACCGTCACTCAAGTGGCCACTACCTTAATTATGCAGAACTTTTAGGCTTAATATAATTTAAACGGATGAGTTACATAAAAATTCACCCCCCTCACAGTTGTCATGAAGGACAAAATTAGCTATACAGACCAAAAACACTTTGTGTTCCAGGCTGTAAACATATTATTAACTTCTGTAAAGTTGGCCATTTTAAAATGGAGGTCTATGGGAATTGACTCCCTTTTGGAGCCAGCCTCAAGCGGCCAGTCGATGAATTGCAGTTTAAGGCACTTCCGTATTGGCTTCATTAGAGAGATCGGAAGGTTGCCCCTCGGCTGTTCCACACCTGTATGGCAACATACAGTATATTTTCTATACAATGGAAGTGAATGGTCTCTATCCACTGTCATTGTAAAGAAGCTTGGACTTAACTGTTGTGTTTCACTATGGATGAGAAGATAAAATCTTTCTGTATTCGGAACAACAGAATCAGTAAAAGATAACATAAAATATATGAATAAATATATAAGATAAGTACATTTTAGGATGAACTATCCCTTGGGGCATTAGAATAAAACATTAAAAGAGCTGTCAACCTATAAAATAGACAAAAAATATGTAAAAAAAAAAATGTAATCAAGAAAAGAAATTGTGTGCCAGGCATCTGTTAAAACATTAATTTTATTGTGTTACAGAGATCTGCGTGCACTGTTTGACTCATTGGCATTGATTTCTGTGTGCAGAAAGTATTGTTGGCATTACTGTTCTAAATCTGAATCTATTCAAATGACTCCTGGGACAAAACAGATACTTTAGAAAGTACTTTAAATTTCTAAATTACTGCAGTCTACAGGTAAGATCATTAGAGTCAATGTTTGGTTGGTTAGTATGGCCATATTACCTCTGCTGGTAGACTCTGTTATTGCATCTGGTTCTGGTTTTAGAAAGCAATCTTTTACATTGACGACAATTCAAGCAAACAAAATCCTTTTTTTCCCCCAAGTAATATATGAATTTCTCATACTTTTGTATAATTTAATAGATGTTTTGGTCAGTGCCTGATGCTCTGTTAGGGTTTACAAGTTAAAAAAATATTTTCCTATATAAGAGTTTGAGCTTCCATATAAAAACAATGCATTAATTTTACATGCTTCCACTGAATACAGATGGAAAATTATTGGGAATCTGTAAATTATTGAGTAGGTTTGTGTGTAGCGATGCTTTCTGTCACGGTTAATCCGTGTCATGTCTTGTCTCTGTTCCGATTGTTATCACCTGGACATTCATTGATTAATTACCTGCCTCATCACACCTGTTTGTCATTTAGTCTGTGTGTATATATACCTCTGTCTTCTGTTTGCTCACTGCTGGATCATTGTCATTACTACCCTGTCTGTTCCCTGTGTCACATTTTGGATGTTCCTGTGTTTGCTACCTGTTCGTCATTTTACTCCTCGTGTTTTTGGTTTCCTATTTTATCATTAAATGTTATTTATTTTGTGAATTCTGCGTATGCGTCCTACTTCTCTACCGTGTCATGACAGAATGATCCAGCCAAACTGGACGCAGCAGGTTCACGGAGGGCGGCTCCCCCAGGAGTTTCGTCGAGGGGGAGTAGTGACATCGGGGTTCATTCCCCATCAGCCCCGATGTCTCTTGGGGACCACCGTGAGCGATCGCTCGCTCCTGCGGGAGGAGGATTGGCCCAGGCGGTCCCCCAACGGTTGAGTCGTCGTCGACGGTCCCTCGGAGGACCACCATCCTGCTCTCAGGGGGATCCGGAACGGACCACGCCCGATCATTTCCCCGGGGTGGCTACCGAGGGTCTCCGTTTCCGCGAGGGGATGGTAGATGATTTCCGGTGGCATCTGATCGTCGACGATTCCCAGGAGGGGGGTAATTCGTCTGCCTCGGTTCTCGGAGCGATCGCTCCGGTTCTCCTGGCGCAGTCCGGCCAACCGTCCTGTTGGTCTCATCCCGGCGGCTGCCGGCTTCGCCAGGGTCCCCAAGCCCTCCACCCCTCCCTTGGACTCTCGCTACCAGACTTTGTTTTTGTTGTTTTATGTGAGTGTCTGGTAGCCACTCGTAGAGGGGAGGGTAATGTCACGGTTAATCCGTGTCATGTCTTGTCTCTGTTCCGATTGTTATCACCTGGACATTCATTGATTAATTACCTGCCTCATCACACCTGTTTGTCATTTAGTCTGTGTGTATATATACCTCTGTCTTCTGTTTGCTCACTGCTGGATCATTGTCATTACTACCCTGTCTGTTCCCTGTGTCACATTTTGGATGTTCCTGTGTTTGCTACCTGTTCGTCATTTTACTCCTCGTGTTTTTGGTTTCCTATTTTATCATTAAATGTTATTTATTTTGTGAATTCTGCGTATGCGTCCTACTTCTCTACCGTGTCATGACACTTCCGGTGAACTTGGGATTGGAACAAATAATGTGTGTGAGACGGGCGTTTTAGATAACACAGAGTTTGAAGGGTTTGGGATGTAATCCTAGCTGAGGGGGGATTTAAATAACCTTCCCTAGATTTTGTGTCAGTTTGATAATGGAAGGAGGAAGCAAGAATGACAATAATAAATTGTTGCTTTTTTGTACAAGAAAGAAAGAGGAACCATTTTATTTTTGATGGTTTTCTGTTTTAAATGCGTGGTCAGGACATCTGTTGATTATACGCTGTATATGAGGTCTAACAGATGTCTTTAATAACTTACTTGTTTCTGCCAGAGAAATATATAAATACATTGATATTTAAATTAGATTTTCGCTTAAAACCCCTTTTTACCAAAGACAACATCCCAGTGTTTCAGAAATGTCCAGATATGTCCAGATATGAAGATACCAAAGTCTGCACACAAACATAATTTGTAATGAACTTAAAGTTATGCTATCCACATTCATTTTAAAGTCTCTTTTTAGGGGAAAGTGAATGGGAACCATGAGCAACTGGGGTAAATGGTTGTGAAGGGTGACCATAGCTGTCCCTTATCCCTATTCACTTTCATTTTATGTAAAACTGAAATTGTATGCTTGGACATGTGTTTCATGAAAGACAGAAAGTCATATGAGTTTTGGACATGAGGGTGAGCAAATTAAAGGTTGAAGTAACCTTTTAAGTAATTCAATCGTCCTTTGGGTTGTCTTGTCAAAATAGAGTGTGAAACATTCAGAGTCGCTTTCGTAAATAAAATTTGAAACCTGTTCAGACTAATTTATGTCCTGCAGTTAATGGATCATTACCATAAAAAGATCTGTCAAATAAATCTGGGCTGTTGTATTGAACTGTTCCACCTTTATTTTTGTAGTAGAGCCAAGTTTCAAAAGAAAGCATTGTGAACAGGATTTGAAAGGGATGTCAAGTTAAGCAACAATATAACTGTTTCAGTTCCACACAAACACTTTAAGACAGGTCTATACGTAAGAGCCTTTATTGATATACAGCATAAACCCGTATTATCTAACAGCGAATAATTGCAAGAATGGTTTCTTTTAAAGAGCACTCGAAAATAAGCTCAACACATCAGCATATTTATTAAAACACCAAATCAACGTCAAAATCAGCTAACCTTATCTCTGTTTTTTAGACTGATCCAGTAAATCTGATATGAAGCACAAGCATCAAGCCCATAAAGAAAATACAAATAAATAAAAAGTGGTGCGTGACTCCCTTAAGGAGAAGGATTCAAATAACCCTACTTTCAACTTTCTTTGTCTGTGTTCTTCTAATGTTTTTATTCTCATGGCGCTAAATAAACAAACGGCCAATCTTTATTTGTTTGCTTGTTTTGATATAAACAAAAACACTGAACTCGAATGAATGCAGAATAGTGTTTTTTGATCCAGTATTGGTAATATTTTTACTGCTTTCTGTGCACTTACCCAGAGGAACATTGAGAAGCTCAATTGTAAAAGCTGCTAAACGCCACCTCTGTCAAAAATTAGATAATGAAGTTAACTGAATGTTCTTGGCACGTATTATACATTCATCAAATACTTTTGCATCAAATCTCCTTAATCCTGGCCTCAAGCCATTTAGAAATACCAGTTTGTTGGCAGAATCCATTAAGAGCCTGATAAAAAGTGCTAATTTACCATAAAACATATCACATGCACTTAGAGGCTTTTGCATCTGAGCTTTTCAATTCGAAAGGCAAAGTTAAAGTTAATTGTACAACATCTGAAATCTCTAATGAAATCCCATAAACTCACTAATGAAAGGACTGACATGCCTATCAATTGCTTGTTCCTACCAGGAGAATTTCCTAGATGAAACAGCTGAGGTATTAAAGAGATCTGATTTGTGATTTCTACAGGTATGGGAAGAGAACGAGCTAAAATGCCCATGTGCACAATGCAAGTAAGTGCATTTAAATATGTGACCCAGTCTGTGAAAACGCAAATAAAGTATTTTTTTATTTACTGTTTTACATAAAATCATCCTATATGATGTAAAGAACTGAGTATCTTAACACTTTCAGAGAATACGCTTCCCTGCCAATGACGATTATTTCCGGTTTTCCGTAATACCGCTATTATCCACCAGGTGGATAACTCCGCAACTTATAAAACCCAAAAGTATCGCCCTAGGGCAAATGTCTAGGGCAGGGGTGGCGAACGTCGGTCCTGGAGAGGCGCAGTCCTGCAGAGTTTAGCTCCAGCTCTAATCAAACACACCTGAACAGGTAATCAAGGTCTAAAGAGTTACTAGAAACCTTTAGACAGGTGAGGTTTAATCAGGGTTGGAGCTAAAAACTGCAGGGCTGCGGCTCTCCAGGACCGACGTTCGCCACCCCTGGTCTAGGGGTATGTCCGTGTAATGCTGCATTTACACCAACCGCGTTTCGGGCGTCAAAATCGCGTCTAACGCGCCTAGTTTGCCGTTTTAATGCATTCACACGTCTAAAGCGAAGTAGACGCGCGTCAGAGGCAAAATTCGCTTCTTGTGGGAGGGGCAAGTGCTATGCGGTTGTCTGTTTGCAAGATGACTGATGTTGACTGCGCATTTATCGAGAGAGTTACCAATTTGTATTTGGTATAGGGGGAAAATAAACGGCACGGGTCGATAAACGTCACGTGACTTAAAAGTGAAATGTGTATTACAACTTACCAGGTTGCTCAATGTCCTCACTAACACTCTTCCAAGCGAGGTCCTTTTTATTCCTGTCTCCAGAAATAAGAACTTGTGTTGTATAGCTCTGCTCACGGGCAATATCAAGCCTTCATGCTGAATGAATGACTCCGGGCGGGGCTGCCGCCACAGCAGCAAGCAGGCTCTTGATTGGTTGACGCAGCGCGAAAGTCCGCCAAAGTTAAATTTTTTTAACTCAGGCGTCAGTTGCAAATTCGCGTCAAACGCAAAATGCACCATTCGCGCATACCGTGCCATACGCTCAATTAGCGCGTCTAGTTGTCTACCACACCAAATGCCTCATCCACGCCGCGAGACCTCCAGACGCACGCCAACGGGTCTTCACATTGACTTAACATTGAAATCACTCGCGCTTGACACCTCTACCGCAGCTGGTGTAAACGCAGCGTTAGTTGTGAAGATCCCCCTGCATCTGATCTCTATCAAAAGTCCTTCAAAAAAAGGAAATTATCTCAGCTTTTTGCTCAAAATTTGGTATTTTTGAAGAAACCTACCCATATTTGAGAGGTGATAAAAAGAGAACTAATGAAGGTAGGATGAAACATTTATTTATTTTTTGAAAGAAGAGTGGTTGTTCTTTCATTTAATATATTGTATGTTTATATACATTTTCTGAAAGGCATTAAACTTTGGTGAAAATCATGAAAAATGCTGGCGCTGGCTGGCAACTTTTTTTTAAAAATGCTGGCGGGGAAAGAGTTAAGGTCATGACAAAAATTAAAATCAATGTTAAAATCACTAATAAGATTATGAGACTTTAGCATGGCTTTCACAGACACAGGGTCACAGATTGTTTAACCAGCAAATCAGGTAATTCATAAGTTGTCTTAAGGGCGAGGTGTTTCTCTACCTGTCTTATTGTGATCGGAAGCTGTTCTTGACATCTAATGAACAGTGAATAACACTTAACATTCTGTTCCTGTCATGTTTGCTCTTGTTGTGCAGGTGATGCTTAAGCTAATGACTTGGTTACCATAATCAAGGCATTAGCGACACACAAAACAACTGCTTGAACGGGTTGTGCTGATTTCTGCTGCAGCTGTCTCTTGACAAGTCAGCAAATATGCCACTGGTTTTTATTATCTGCTGGAATGTACCCTTCGATTCTCCCATAGTAAATAATCTTTTGTTGGTGCTGTGTTTTATACTTTCACACAAAGACACAACAAATGATGTTATTTTTAAGAGCGTGCTAGTCTCTGGTCTAAATGAGGTGTTGTGGATTATGGGTAAACATATGGGTCATGTGATGAAAGCCATGGTAAGCCATAAAAGTGTCAGCTCTGTCAAATAGTCCTTTCAACCCATCTGTTTGCGCTCTCTCTCTCTCTCTCTCTCTCTCTCTCTCTCTCTCTCTCTCTCTCTCTCTCTTTCTCGCTTTCTCTCTCTCTCTCTCTCTCTCTCTCTCTCTCTCTCTCTCTTTCATTAATTAGTAATGGATGAATATGACCTCGTTCTGCTGCGGATATTTTAAACATCAGTCCATTTATCGGCCATCTACTACTAGGCAATATAGACAAAAATTATCTCAGTTTGTTGGTATGTAATGTATTACCTATTAGATCAAAAGTCTTAAGCAAGAAGTAAAATACAGTAAAATAATATTCCTGTTTTATTTTATGAGGGACTCTTCACTGTCAGATCTGCTTTTGAACGCTGTAAGACACTTTGCATAAAAGCATCTGCTAAATAAATAAATGTAAATGTATCTTCATGTAATTTCGTTACATGTCAGTCAGCGTTTAGTTTACTTTATCCTTCTCGTTTGAGTTTACCTTTTAACATGTCCTCTTTGTAGTGAGCCAAAACTGTTGTGACAACGATACGCAGTACATGCATTCGCCCGTGAAGAGATTGAACGATCAGTCGCATTCACCTGAACTCGTCTCTCTACTGATTATAAACAGACACATATAGCGCAACATTAACTAAAACAACAGGAAAGAGCCCAGCCCACGCAAAAGTACTAATTAGTTTATGTTTACACTACGTACTAAATAGTTTGTTTTAGTTTGATCACAGACTATTGTTTTTGTCAGGAGAGTAAACGAAAAACCTCAAGCCGCCTCAAAGTTGATGTTGTTCAAACCCGTACGACTTCCATGAAACTCAAAATGTGAAGTAAACAATTTAAAGGGGCCATGTCATGAAAATCTGACTTTTTCCATGTTTTAGTGCTATAATTGGATTCCCAGTGCTTCTATCAACCTAGAAAATGTGAAAAAGATCAACCCAGTAACTTAGCTTTGGTAAACCATTCTCTGCAAGCATGTGAAAAAATAGGTCACTCCTTATGATGTCATAAGGAGATCTTATTATAATAATACAGCCCCTTAATCTGCACTATCCACAGTCATTTAGTGCAGAGAGAAAGAGAGAGAGAGAAAATAATTCACATTACAATTGAGTTTCAATTGCAACAAACCACCATCATTGTGATCAGTGCTTGAATTTCATCAGCTCATTTGCATTTTAAAGGACACACCCAAAACGGCACATTTTTGCTCACACCTAAAAAGTGTAAATTTTAACATGTTATAATAAATTATCTGTATGGTATTTTGGGCTAAAACTTCACATGTTTACTCTGGTGACACCAAAGATTTATTTTACATCTTAAAAAAGTCTTGTGACGTGGCCCCTTTAACTGTGGATAATTTGATTCTTCCCACATAGACAGGAATTATAAAATAATTTAAGATGAGCTTAATTCATTCCTTTAAAATAGTATTCCAGCGACCATCCGAAAGTCAACCTGGTGACCTCCAGCGATAAAACTTCTGACAGTGTAAACAAGGCTTTACCACGTGCAGCTAGCATCTCCCTAAAGTTGTTATGCCTTCAAAATAACCCAGAAACCAGCCAGGTGCATAAAATCTTTCTTTCTGAGCTCGTTTTCTGCTTGGCTGTCACTTCTCGGGAACTGTACGGATGAATGTTTCCACACTATGGATGTTTGCCAGTATTTCGCTGGCACATTCTGTAAAGCAACTTAATACCAAATGAACAAAGAACTTACATCCATTGCGCAATGCATTCTATTAATCTTTAATCACAACCATATCAGCATTTCTGCATGGTTTTCACAAGTTGATCGGTATTAAAGAAACAGTCATACTAATAAAGTAACAAATCAAAGCTGCATGGAACAGTAGAACGGCCAGTAAGAGCGGCAGAAGACCAATAAAACCAGCAACGGCTCCAGTTCTGCTTAAATGTTCAGTAGCATTAACCAATCTCTTCATCTCTCTCTCTCTCTCTCTTACTCTCTCACACTCTTTAAAGGCTGTATTAGCCTCTGTCTGGATGGGTCAGATCATCTGATATCGCCTGTGCTTAAATGCATCATTATCTAATGCTGGTATATCCCAAATGCCCATCAGTCATTAGTCTGCTCTGTCTAAAACAGCACTCTGACTGATTCCAGATCAGCACTACTCCTGCAGTCCATATATACAGTACGGTGCAAAAGTCTTAGGCCACCACCACCAGACTTGTTTTTTTAGAAGTTTTAATGTCCATCCATTTTTATTTTTCTATCTATTTTATTAAGATACAAACAGAAAATACAGGAAATATGTACTTTTTTATTCATCGTCTGTGTTTATTGTGACCTCTCTTGGCACTAAACACATCTTGGGTCTTTTTGAGCAGAATTTTTTTTAAATTAGAAATTATGATTTAATTTTATTTAGATTTAAGAGATCCTGCATTTTTCTGCTATTGCTAAAGTGGAAGGGGAATTTACCCTAAAAACTTGACAGATCAGTTTACATTTTTATACAGTTTTTAATACTACATACACATTTCTTGTATTTTCTGGATGTATTCTATTAAAGAGACTGAGAAACAATTATATATGCTCACTACAACATTGCAAAACCAACAAATCTAATTCTGGCATGGTGACCTAAGACTTTTGCACAGTACTGTGTAATTGTATAATTCACTTATATTTCAACCCCCAAATTCTTTTTTGCATTTTAGTAAATAAGCCGACCCTTTTATCCAAACGACTCACAAATGTGTTATCCCAAAATATCATCACCATGATTTCCTTTATATGTCAGTTGTGATAAATGCTAAACAGTCAGATTTATTTTACTATATTTAAATTGACTCTATGGCATTTTTGTTTTTACAGTCCGGTTCCACATACTGATACCGGAACTAAACCTAATCTTGGGGGGGGGGGTGTTCAATGGTATTTCATGCATTCTGACTTATTAACACTGTTTGAGTTTTTCACTTATGCTAAACATAGGCAAAGTATCAGAAAAGCAGTTGGGCGTGTTACAGAGTATTTCTGTGCCGAATGCACTTCGCCAGGGCTTGTACAAGTTACGGAAAGTTTTTTTTTTATTACAGGAAGTGCTTATGTTTCAGGGGTAAGCTATACGGCCCTACAAAGGCTAAGTGCCATAACTATGCAAACACTGAAACTGAGAAAAATGCGTTTTGAACTTCAGCCAGTCTAACATGTTACTGCAAATTTGGCACACGTTTCTCTGAAATGGGACAAAATTTAACCAGGAGACATTGTCACAAGACAGATCTCGCAAAGCCCATTTCAAACCTTAACTCAATTTTGACCAAATGCGTAGTTTGTAGCTTTGTAGGGCAGTATACGTATCTCTTTTTTAATGGGCACTTCCCCGGAAAACCACGCCCACACGTCTATCAGCGGGACAGCGAGAGCCGAGTCGCAGACCAAGTACAGGCATCACTTCACGTGACATGTTTGTTTTATATAAAACTCAACAATGGCACGAAAGAAAAAGTGTGTTTTTGGATATAAGGAGAAGAAAGCCAGCTTTATGGAAACAATGGATATAGTTTGTTTATCCGGGGTGGCAGTAGAGTTTTGTGTCTGTGTTTGTTTAACGCTGGATTTCATTGAAAAGTCCCAACCGGGTCATAAGTTGCATGCGGTAAGTAACTTCTGTGTTATGTTGGAAACAGGCGCGCAAGTGCATATTATATAAACGACACGAACATGTAGTGAATTATAAGTTATCCAGTCAGTGTTGTATAGAGTGTTGACTCGGACTCGCTCCTCCCGCAGCTCGTAACTCCTCCTTTCCGATTTTTTGGACGTTATCGGAAAGAATCGCTAAAGCTGATCTGTATTCTTTATAAATCTGATCAAACTAAAGACTTTTCGGAGATATGAAGGATGTAATACTACTCTATAGGTACTTCAGATTAACATCAGATACGCAGAAACAGCGTGTGTTATGGACGCTTTAAGTACATGGATTTACCATGTTGCTGTAAATACATTGTATGTCTATGTACTGTAAAAAAAAGTGAAACCAATGACTCTATACTGTAATATGATTTTGATTGAGTTTCTTAAGAGATGTATATGAACCTGTGACCTTGGCATTGCTAGGATCAGGATGTTCTAAATCAAGCTAAAAATACTATTCAGTCTTTTTAAATAAATCACACGTGATAGATAGTGGGCTTATTTGTTTTGAAATGGAGGCTGTGACAGTGGCCGAGATTGTGAGAGGTCTGTGTCATTCAGCTTTGTAACACACACACACACACACACACACACACACACACACACACACACACACTGTCGTGTGTTTGTGTGTATATGGGTGTGTGTGTGAGGGGATAGATAAAGAAAAAACGAACATCTAAATATTTCAGCGGTGCTGATGTATGCTTGTGTCTAGACTGTGTAAAGGATGAGGGGACGAGCAAGGCTGTAAGAGCTTTACCACAAATAAAATGGCACAAGGATCACAAAATGGGACAAGCTCATTTTTTGTTGATTCTGTTGTTGACAACGAATGCAGGTACTGTTCTAATATTATATGCACTGCCAGTGATATTTATATCCCATGCGGTTGGAAAAAAACAAAAAAGCACCGTTTAGGTTATTGATGTAAAGTGTCCTGTCCTGAAATATAAGACGTTCTCTATTTCAGGCATGTTGTCCTAAGTGCTCCTCAAAGCTCATGAAGGACATGAAGGTTTTTCTTACTAAGAGAATAAATAGGATAGAGTCACTATATTGCAAAATAAGCAGTGAGAATTCTTACACAATGAATAAAAAAACTCACTTAATTCCTTCATTTGTATTCTTTTTTCTTATTTTAATAGTTGTGCTACAAAGGTCCAGTCAATAGAAGATCTTTATCAGTATGATACTGGTCTCTGGTAGCACAGATAGCACCTAATGTCATCCAGGTAGGGTCATACTGTGGTAAATACTTTTAAAAGTATTATACCCCTAAAGGGCACAGTGTGTCTCTATTGATTTGGTTTGATCCATCCTTTTCATTTCTCTCTCTCTCTCTTTCTTTCTTTTTCTGTCTAACAATAACTATGAATCTGATATCTGAGAACATTTGGCCCTAATTAAAGCATCAAGCACACATACAAACAGCAGCTTCTACACCGTATCCGGCTAATTGTGTAATTACTCTCAGCTGTCATACAGATGAGTGTGCATATATTATTTTGTGTGCATGCGTGTGTGCACAATTTTGTCCATACTGTGAATGTATGTGTGGGTGTTCCTATGGCTATGAATATGAGAGGTTGTACTTACTGTCCAGGCATTGACTGCACTCGGTCTGTTTGGCTCCACACTCTTTGATCACTCCCTCTCCTGGTGGACACTGAATACAGCACTCGCCACTGAAAGTGTACTGCTTCGAATCACACTCCTCATCCACAGCTCGCTCTAGTTTTGAGCCAAACACCAGCCCCAGCTATAGACAGAGAGAAATGACAGGAATGTATTACTTAATCACATATATAGAAGGTCAGATGTGTTTCTCTTCTGCATAACCCCATTGTTTACCGATATTCTGATCATTCTGTAAATTAGTAAGATAGTAAGGAATTGTTATTATTCATATAGTTTAGAGTGATATATAGACTCTATTTAAAGGGGACATTTCACACGTATTTTTAAAAATTTAAAATTAATCTTTGGTGTCCCCAAGTTTTAGCTCAAAATATCAAATATATATAATTTATAATAGCATGTTAAAATTGCCGCTTTGTAGGTGTGAGCAAATATTTTCTGTTTTTGGGTGTGTCCTTTAAAATGCAAATGAGCTGATCTCTGCACTAAATGGCAGTGTTGTGGTTGGATAGTGCAGATTAAGGGGCGGTATTATCCCCTTCTGACATCACAGGTGGAGCCACATTTTAATGACCTATTTTTTTACATGCTTGCAGCTAATGATTTACCAAAACTTAGTTACTGGGTTGATCTTTTACACATTTTCTAGGTTGATAGAAGCACTGGGGTCCCAATTATAGCACTTAAACATAGAAAAAGTCAGATTTTCATGGTATGTCCCCTTTAAACTTTGCTTTGTACTGTAGCTATTTTCTCAGCCTTAGGTGCATAGACGGAGTTTGGGGCAAGCCAGAGTCTGAGCTTTTAATTAAATAACAATATAAAAAATTGTATTTTATTTGTCTAAATTCATTTAAAAGGCACCTATTTCGTTGCTATAAACAAAGTTATTTTGTGTATTTGGTATATTACAATGTGTCCGCGGGGTTTTGTTTCAAAAACACATTATTTTCTACATACCGAACATTTTTGTAGCTCCAGATTTCCCTCTCTTCCTGAAACGCACTGATTCATGTATAAAGCTCATTGATTTGAAAAGCTCTGTGTCCCTGATTGGCCAGCTAATCTGTATGTTGTGATTTGCCTGAATACCACTGACGTCAGCTGGAAATGTGATGCTCCTTACCATGTTTGAAAGATTCGCTCACAAGGCAATGCTAACAGGCTAAGTCCGAAGCAGAAGGAATTATGATAATGTCGGTCTTGTCTACATCAACAATCCCAGGAAGTAAACGGTTGCCTACAAACAAGTGTGTTTGTTTTAGTCCAAGAAAAAACTTTTACGTTGGAGATGATAACTCGCGTCGTCTTTTACTTTGGGGTTTGTACCTTTTGCATTATGTTAACTATATGTACTAATACACACTTACACACCAAAGGAAATGTAAAATTGTGAATTGGATAATTGGTGCTCTTTAAAGGAGCATTTCACCCATAGAAACATTAATCTTTATTGAAAGTGTGGCATATTTCTAGTCGAAATGGAACATACATTTAGAATTTGGTGCCTTTTTGGGTTACACTTTTTTTTGATAGTCCACTTTTGACATTCTACTAACTATAAATAACTTTGCAACTACATCTCAACTAACTTTCAATAATTTGCAACTATACGTCAACTAACTGTTATTAGAGTATTAGTAGACTGTAAGGGTTGACATGCACCTGCAAAGATACTTATGATCAGTTGAATGTCTGTTGAGATATCATCACAATAAAGTGTTAGTAGATATTAAGCAGACAGTCTACTAATTATCTAAAGATTGGTAGTTGATAAGTAGTTGCAAAGTTACTGGTAATTAGTAAAATGTCTAAAGTGGACTATCGAAATAAAATGTTACCCCTTTTTGACCGAGAAAAGGGTGTTTGTAGTCTCACCCCCTCAACAAAGATATTGGACTTCCGGCTTTCAATGAGGCAAAATTATGATTTTTACATAATTAAAAGAAGAATGTGCAACACTGCAAAATCTGTATTTCTCCTTTCTCAGCAGAAACTGAGGAAATGATCCACGACCATTGAAAAACATGACTGGTGTTCTATACAAAGCTTAATGCAAATGGGTGAAGTGTCCCTTTAAACCAAACTTAAAAACTATAAAGACACACTCTATTGTTAATCTCAAATTATTGCACTACCTTTGTTTCTCAGTAGGTGAAACTCCGCCTATGCTTATGTCTGTATTTTTGTTATTTTGTTTTATTTTGTATTTTACTTTTAACTAGTTGCTATAATCAATTTAGATTTCAGACATTTTGCTTTCTTTTTTGGCATTCTCCAAAACATTTAACACCACCTTTAAACTGTTAAGCGTCGCTGTCCCGAATACAGGACACCTAAGTTTGCATTAATATTGTTGATGTCAATTTAAATCTATCACTACAAACTATATATCGTTGGAAAGGTCTAAGCCTCCAGAATAGACATTTCAACAGTGTTTTTTAAAATAAATTATGTATGGAGAGTAAATGATTCATTTATGAAGAGAGTGAGCCTCAAAACATTTATTTTCTGCTAAATGTCACTGTCCCACCAGCAGGACGACTACATTCACTTCAATGTTTGCATATGAATTCTTATCTAATCATGACAAACTGTATATTGTTTGAAAGCTCCAAGAGTGTAGATTTAACTCAATAGGGTGGGGTGATGCTTAAAAGGTTAAAGGGGACATTTCATTTTTTTTTTTATCTTCAGAGTATGTATGTGAAGTTTTATCTTAAAATACCCAACTGATAATTTATTATAGCATGTTAAAATGTCCACTTTGTAGACGTGAGCAAAAATGTGCCATTTTGGGTGTGTCCTTTAAAATGCAAATGAGCCGATCTTTGCACCAAATGGCAGTGCCGTGGTTGGATAGTACAGATTAAGGGGCGGTATTATCCCCTTCTGACATCACAAGGAGAGACAAATTTCAATGACCTATTTTTTACATGTTTGCAGAAAATAGTTTACCAAAACTAAGTTACTGGTATGATCTTATTACATTTTCTAGGTTAATAAAAGCACTGGGGACCCCAATATAGCAATTAAACATGGAAAAAGTCAGATTTCCATGATATGTCACATTTAAAACATTTAAGATTAAAATGGGAACTAAATTACATTGATTTTAAAATAGAAACCAAATGGGATATAATTTGTGTAATATTTGCATACCTAATTGCCCTTGCTTCAGTTTTGCATATCTAATTGCACTGGGCATTCATTCAAATTGGTATGCATTTTAATTGTCATTTCAGGAGGTGCCCATCTAAATTTAGACTAAATAATACTTAATCTACCAGTCCTGCATAAATATGGAAAATTGGAATAGATTATTTGCATAATGCATGTCACATCTTAATGTCTCGCAGTCCTTGAACTGCTTCTGCATGTTTGATGCACGTGGACTACAGTCTGGTAACAGCTGCATCAGAACATATTGGGCTGATTGCATTTCACTGGTGTGTCCAAAAGCAGGGGTGTGTTAAGCAAGATGAGCTGGGAGGCTGGAGTTATACATATGTCTATTGTATGTCCAGCTGTTTCACGCATACTGTCACGGGTACGATTACACATACTTCACACGTTGAGGTCTCGGAAACCGGGATCTTACAGACCCTTTTACCCAAGACACCCATAAGCCCTACCCTGATCTCTCACACTGCCTCTTCCACTTCCCATATGGGCTGCCTCATCCACGGGTCCTGTTCCGTTTGTTAAGTATTTACAATAACTCGGAGGATTATAAACATCCTTACACACAGGCACTGTAACACAGGTGTTTATGGAAATTTCTGGGCTTGGAGGCAAGTGCGTGCGTTTAAGGGGACTTAGGGGCTCATTATTGAGGATGCAGCGTTCACTTTGTGCTAATTTACTACTGCTGTTCATCTTTCTCTCTCTCAATTGGTTCAGTCAAGTCATGTGGTCACATTCAGTGCTGATATGCTATTGAAAGGTTTATGTGTCATAAGAGGCACCTCACATTTTTTCCCTCACGTATAGGGATTTAAACAAATTGCTTTCATAGAGCTTTAAGCCTTTATCCAGCCAACTGTGAAACGAATCACGACATTATACTCTTTGATTTGCAGCACATGCAGTATATGTGGAAATACTATAAACCAATCCCGTAATGCATCGCAAACTGCAAAAGATGGATCAATATAAAACAATTGGCTCATAGTGATGAATTATTACATAGTTCTTTACAGGAAAATCTTTTCACTGAAGTTTAAAAAAAATCACACATTAGTTTTGCAAAAGTGTATAGTGCACCACTTAACAATCTCTGGGCCCATAGTGGCTTTGTTTCGAAAGATTTATGTTATCACTAAAAAAGCTGTTCCTCTATGGAGGCAATATGTAGGATTTTTTTCGCTTCTGTAACCCTGCTCTGCTCTACTAGAACTGAGTAGGCCTTGTAAAACAATTTCAGTCTGATATTGCTGTGAAAAGAAGCACAGGTTCATTCATTAACCTGTGGATTCCAGAGTCATTCAAAAGACACATTCACAAACAAGCATGTACACACACACACATTCACACACAGGGTAATTAAACTCCCTGCACATTTCTCTCCTTGCATTCATTAATGAATTAGCATACATTCTCTCTCTCTTTCTCTCACACATACGCACACACATCCTTAAGTAGAAGCCATATAACAATTATGCACAATTCAGACAACACCATCTAGACCCACAATCAAAGTAAAGATAGGAAACCTCTCATCCATCATCTACCTTCCTGGCCTATACTCAAACACACACACCACCTTCACTCTCTTCGCCCTTCGCGGCCTCCTCATCTTACCCTCCTCCTCTTAGCCACATCCTTACTCGTTCTCATTCAGAAACAGATGCACTGGTACAGCGGCCAGCTCACCCCCTTCATTTACTCTCTCTCTTTCTCTCTCTTTCTCTCTTCGCTTCTTCCTTCTTTTTTCTCTCTCAATTTACATCCGCTTGAGTAAGCGTGCCGCTGAGTTAACTTGGCAGGCTGTAATGGACTCTCTACTATAAGCATGCCCAAAGCTTAACACATCTCAGGATGTGTGTGAGTACTGTGTGTGCGTGTGTGTGTGTGTGTGAGGTCTGGACCTTATCATTACTGTGCTGTTGAGTGATTTGCACCTGTCTGTAAACGCACTATTATGCACCCTATCAGGTTTACTGTCAAATTAACAACCACACACAGTTGCGTATGAGCATAATACCAGGAAATATCAAGTCTAGACAAGTTATGGCCTTATTTGCCATCATCTGGGTTGTTTCTGTCAGCGTCAGATCTCTTGTAACGTGCAACGGGACGCAGATTGCGAACAGTTGCGCGTCTCCAAACGCAGATTCTTCACTGACTCTCTGCACCTGGATGAAACTCAATTGCCGGCACCGTTTGCCATTTTCCAAATCAGATTATTGAAAAGAGGTCACGCTGTAATTGTGTTTAGTCGAGAGCGTGTGCGTGTGTAAATTGATTTGCTTCGTGTTACAAGACTGGAGGTGATGCGGGTCACAAAGGGCTTGAGGTAGGGGACCCGAGGGTCGCATCAGTCGTCAGTCAGTCGCATCCCTTATGTGCCATGTCGAGTTATAGCATTTTTACTATGGCAATGTGGTAATTGGCTTTAACTACAACTAACTACAACTGACAAGTTAAATAGTCAGAAATACATTAACATTTTAAGCACTTTCATTTTTAAGAGTAATATTGTTGTTAATGATTTACTGTTTTTTATTAACATGCCGCTAAAGTGTAACACCGCGTACGTTCTTGTTAAATATTTTTGATGAGGCACAATTGCACAAATACACAACAGCAAAACAAAACAAAATTAGAGCATAGCTGTCATCTATTCTTAACGCACTTAATATAACATACAAAAATAGGCTAAACGAAGTAAAATAAATAATATGTGAGACATAAAGCCAGTCAAAATGAACGAATCTACACTGATGTAGCAAAGGCAACTCGCTTAACTTGGAAATTAAAGTTGGTTACAGTTAGTATTTCAAGTACTGATTGATTGATTAATTGCTTGAAGTAATATGTAGACTATGAATGAAAATTATTTTTAAAGCGTAAAATGTAAATAAAACCGAGTGTGACACCTGTTCTCCAGAAACCGTGCAGCTGAGATTAGTCATCACAACCACAAAACTGAAAACAAGTTCAGTTGTGTCCGCAGGCGCACTTCAGATGCGCATAAGGAGAAACGGAGCACCACGAAGGCTAAACCGGTTCGCCAGATGTCTCACCTGTATACTGACAGAAACCCCGCGAGAACAGTGACTGATGTAGACTGAGGTATGCAACACTTACCGCTCCACAAATCAAGATCCACACCAAGGTCTCCATGTCTGATAATTTCCTTCCTTCTCAAACTGTATATCTGTAAGTGTGAGTCATGAAGTGCACATCAGCCCTCCGACAGTTCATATTAGGTCCATGCAGGTGCTGCTGTCGTGCATGACTGCTGTCGGGACTTCAGGACTATACGGAAGCGCGTCCCTTTGCTCGCGGATGCGCGCCTATGCTCTCCTGTATTCCGCACTCAGCGCTGTCCAGCAGTGCACTGCGGAGGAGAGAGTCGTGCACGCAGAGATGAGGGGGGCACGAGTGCTTGCCACCCCCCCCCCCTCTTCTCCTCCCCAAAACGCACTCTCTCTTCCTTTTCTGTATCTCTCTTCGTGTACGAGAGGCACGCATATGCACACGATTGTATCGCATCTTTTTAAGACTTTTAAGAGTGTGTTTTTTATTTGCTGTCGTTGCAAAAATATATATTTGCATTACAACGCTCATATTTACATTAGCCTTGTAACGCTTTTCACTGTCACATTTTCTCTCGATAAACACAATGTCTTTATTACTTATTTAATTATTTATAACTGTTTGATATAGGAATTGTAGCATTTAGTTTTTTGCAGAGTGCTTGGTTTATTTATTTATTTTAATTATTTTATTAGTACCACAAGAACAAGAGGTAGGTTATGTCTTAGTAAAAAAACATTAGTTTTTAGAAAACAATACTTCAATTTTAACGTCTTTAAAGCATTACATGTTTTTAGAGCTTTCCTTTAAATTTGTTTTTAAAATCAACGGAGCTGATGGCTGGACTGGGCATGACGTCACGGGACGGGTGTAATCAAACATACGCCACAGGAGGGCGACTGCAACCAGTGACTCACCTACAGTATGTGAGATATGGGGCGTAATAATGCCATAGTCGGTTGAGTGCCAGCCAGGGATGAGATATTTTTACGATTTTTTCCTTTTCACCTCCATTCTTCTAATATTTTCCCCACCTGGTCATTGTGAAAAAAACCTGTTGAAAATTCCATGTGTGCGTTTATAAACCTTTTATAAAAGTTTAGGGTAATTTACTCATTCTTCATTTTTTTTCTACATTTTAGGATAAAAGTGAATTCACCAGAACTGTGTCACCGAAATGTAAATATGTGAATTATGCTGTGACTAACATCCAAAAGATGTGTTGCATCCAAAACTATTACATTCTAGCTAAAGCATCTTCAGTGTAATAACTTTTTACCTAGAATTTACAAAAATGCATTTTGAATTGTATCAAACTTTTTAAAGTTTCATTCTGAGATGGTTTTCAAACAAGGGAATTACATATACACACATTCTGGTTTTCATGTTTTGTGGGGACATTCCATATAGATGTAATGCATTTTATACCGTACAAACTGCATATTCTATTCCCTTCCCCAAACCCTAACCCCAAAAATCACAGAAAACTTTATTGTACCTTACAGGGCTCAACGCAAATAATTTTTTATATTGGCCCGGTTGGATCAGTGGTTTAGGTTTTCACTTGCCCTGCCAAAATATTCACTGGCCCCAATAAAAAATGATGTCAGTGTCACATATTTAAAAATAATAATTCAAAAGTCAAATATAATTGTATACATATGTTCCAACGAAAAAAAGGCTCCCAACTTTTCTGCTTTACCTGTAAACTGACAGCAAATTGTGCAAAATATTGCATCGTTTCTTTCGTCGTGTTTTACCCAAGTAAATGTCTGCTTCAAGATGTTAAATAATATACATTGATGAAAATATATTTTAGTGACTAAGGGTGAAACACTGGCCCGATCGGGCAAGAGACAATACTTTCTACTGGCCCGAATGTCTCTCACGCTTGCCCCGGGCCACCGGACAGTCCTTTATCTTGAGCCCTGCCTTAGATTTTCAATAAACATCATTCTGTTTGATTTATAAGCTGGTTTCCTCATGAGAACCTCAAAATGTCCCCACGAGGTCACAAAATTACTGGTATTTCTATCTTTGTGGGAACAATTGGTCCCCACAACGTGATAGGTCACACAAACACCCACATATTTCCAGAATTCATGTATTTCCAGACATAAAAAATCTGGGAATTTTATATTTTTTGTCAAAGTCATGGAATATCTGGGATTGTTGTTTGTTGCTTTAATTTCTTTATTCCATTTATCAAAATGTAATCCGCTTGTGATGTAAGTAATAGCATTTCCAAGTCCAAGCCTCCGCTGACTACAGTTTAAACAGCTGTTTATTAGCACTAATTTATTCATTTCATGCATTTAGGATACATTTTTATAAGCATACGGTGTACACTACATTATCCAGGCTCACGGCATCCTGGACATTGGTCATGAAATTCAAGCATACACATCAAAATATTTTAAATATCATTAGAAACGTTTTAGTAATGACCCTAAATGTTTGAACAGTTGGCGCACTGTAATAAAACAACTTTGTTTTGCAAGTTAATTCAGCCTACTATTTTAAGTTTTGACTTGTGATAAGTTTAGAAACAAGTTTAAATTGTTTAACGTCATTTGTTAAGTTAAAGTAACCTAAAAAAATATATGTTGATTCAATATAATTTTTTACAGTCCGTGTTGTGTGTGTTGGGTGACATTAAGACATTTTCATTTCTTTGAATGTTTTTCTTTTCAATAACATTCACTTTGCTGTTTTGGTCCATGTATATTTAATAATCTCATGATTAATGATGTTCGTCTGTTAAGTTCTACACCTCTTACAGAAAGTGCTGTGGGTGATGAGCGATGATCTTTAGTGCTGATATAGGCGTTAAAGGTAAACTAGATCTGTAACATCAGCTCGCTAATCCATTAAAGCCGAGCAGGACGTTTCTTAAAGTGGTCTGTCAATAGTAAGCCATAGACTGCTGACTGGCATCAACTGACATCTTAAGATCAGATGACACTGGGATAGTGCTTGTAGAAACGAAGATGTGTTTGACAGTTGACAAAGTGTTACAAAGATACCAACGATTCCAAATATCTCTCTATCAGTTATTGACACCTGCAGCGTTACTTTGAAATTGTACCTTGCCAAAAAAGCGGGAAGGGATAGGGTTAATACTTTTAAATTTAGAGTTTACAGATCTTTTGATTTATAAGTAATCATCTGTGCTTCTGTAGTTCAATTTGAAGCATTGCATTAGCAACTCTAAAGGTCATGGGTTTAATTCCACAGAGGTGCTGATATGAATGTATAGTAATTTTGGATACATGTAAACTAAAGTATGATGCTGTAAGTCATGTATATTCTGTATATTCAGCGCATGGGTTCATGTTGCAAATCGGAAACTGTGTGTCATTGATTGCTTCATATATCAATAAGCCCACATCCTTTATTTTTGCAGGCGATCAACAATGCCCCTCTACACACACACACACACACACACACACACACACATACAGAGAGAGAGAGAGAGAGAGAGAGTTGAATGAACTCGCTCTGTGAAATGAAGGCATCATAGAAAGAGCTTTGTGATCGATGGATAACAGACGGGTAATCAGGAAAGACAGCTTGTAAAGATCAGCCTATTTTTTCCTACTAAAGGAATTAATTCAGCCTGGATAATTAACTCAGTCAGGATAAAATTAAATCTGTCAGGAATTATCAATGCTCTATAGAGTTACATTGGTTAGAAACATAAATTAACATCGTAATACTGTTCCATTTATTATATGACCAACTGTAACTGTCTTTGTATCATTTGGCTTTTGTCTTTATGTTTCACTTTAACAATGAAACAAAGGTAAAATTGCTCTGCTATTATTGCAAATGACGCATACAGTCAGAAAAGACAAAATATATGCTTTTATATCCTCTCCAGCTATTATCAGTGAATTGTTTTGTTGTATCTTGATCTTTGAAGGGGACATATCATAAAAATCTGACTTTTGCCATGTTTAAGTGCTATAATCGGGTCATCAGTGCTTCTATCAAACTAGAAAATGTGTAAAAGATTAACCCAGTAACTTAGTTTTGGTAAACCATTCTCTGCAAGCATGTGAAAAAATAGGTCATTGAAATTGGGCTCCCCTTGTGATGTCAGAAGGGGATAACACCACCTCTTAATCTGCACTATCCAACCACAACACTGCCATTTAGCGCAGAGATCAGCTCATTTGCATTTTAAAGGACACACCTACAAAGTGTCAATTTTAACATGTTATAATAAATGATCTATATGATATTTTGAGCTAAAACTTCAAATATGTACTCTGGGGACACCAAAGATTTATTTGACATCTTAAAAAACATGGAGTGCAGACGAAACCCTATTCCATTCATTATGGGAGAATACATGCACCCATTGCCAAAACTGAAAATAGTACCATAACATTTGATCTTCGTCAGTACATACTATATAGATAAATGGTGGTATAAATATATACGAGTATAACCGTGAGAATCCAGTCATCTGTCCTGGATACAGTATCAGTTGCTTTACCCTAAATCAGTAAAGGAATGTAATAATCTATCATTTATGTTTTGCCAACATGTGTATTCTAATCTAATCCAAGCAAACATAATCTGATTCTGCTTTCATATGCACTCTGATGTATATCTAATGTAGCATTCATGCACTTCTTTAATTACTTTCTCATCACAGATCAACCCTATCAGTGTTTCATTCCCAAGTTGCTCTCCATGCAAATGCAATGTAGGTCAATTGGGAGACAATGAAAGAGCAGAATTAATTAATATAATGAGAGATGCTACTCAAGGGAACGTATCGCAGGTGAGCAATGTCAGCAGATTTTCCATCACCTGATGAAAAGCCCTGCAAATACACTAAGACATTTTCATGCTTATGCACATATTGGTTTATAAAACAATGCATGCAGGTTTTTTTCATGTCAGTTTTGATGGCACACATGGGTCATTTTGAGAAACATCCATTTGAACTGTCACAGCTAATAAATCTTCACCAGTGTTGTCCGAAATACACGCTGTTCAGCCCAGGACACGTAGAGAGGCTTCATATGCTTCACTCTGGGTTGCGAGAGATCTTTCATCTGTTCGGTGCTTCATGTTCGTCATCAGTTTATAAAACGCAAGCATGTGACAACTCATGCTGAATCATAATGAATCTGCTGAGTATTCATCTAGTTCAAACTCTGCAAGCGCCGCTATATTTGGTTTTGGAAACGAGGTTATATAAAACAATCAGCTGACACTGTCTATAAGCAATTATAAGACTGTGATGCCATGTGTACACCAGAGTTTTGGAATGCTTAACACTTTCAACACGCAGAGTACAAAGAGCCGAAGTAAAAAAAATACAAAAGTGGCTCCAACGTTCCTAGTGCTGCTTGTTATAAATGATCCACCATACAGATGTTGAATTTTTCTGGCCAGAATGTTATGCTTCTTTGATTTCATCCATATGACAGACAGATCTAAAGCACGCCGACTCCAAAATACACTCTCAGAAAAAGGATGCGGGGGTTGTCACTGGGACGGTACCTTTTAAAAAGGTCCTAATATGTACTATTTATGGCGCTTTTCAATTGCGTTGTACCCCACGGATCAGGTCGTGTCAGCTCACCTTACTTTGGCTTGGTTAGCTTTTCTATTGAGTTTAGTTCCACTTCAGAGTGGGAGAGATTGAGAGATTATAGGTGTGTCATTATATTTGCGCTGCCTACTGCTGTGACATCATACAAAAAGTGGGAGCGAGCATCGGTGGAATGCAGTGTTTCCCATATATTGATTTATTTGTCAGTCCATCACAAAATCAAAATTTACCACAAATAGATGTTTGCACATCGCGTTTATCACTACTCCCATCTTACATGACAGTTTCTGTACTAACACCCGTGCCGCCTCAAACTACAAGGAAAACACTGGTGGGTAAAACTCACGAAATCAAGATTAAGGTGTCCAGCATCAGAATTTTTGCCCTTGAAGCCATTTTTTTTGCACATATAAGATTACGGTCTACTGAATTTACTGTTACCATTATTTTTAGAGGATTTAGAAAATATTTCCTATAGAATTATTTACATTTTTTAGATTATCACTATCAAAAATTATCATTACCACAACATGATATTATATTAAATATATGCATTTACAAACTCATGTTTCGGTAATGAGAAGTAAAAAGTTTTCTGGGTACTATGACAAACAAAATTTCAACTTTTATCTGGAGAGAACAAATAAGAACTGCTTACCTGGTAGCCATCTTGAGTGTCACAGTCAATTATGCCCCTTCCAACAATTTATTTAAAAAATGTTAGTTCATTGAGGGCTTAAACAATGATTGAAAATTGTTGCGGAGGATGAGAAAATTAGTCTTGGACACATTTATATTCCTTCTTATTGTCTCTACATTTACCAATGATCACCAAATACCACATGTTTCTTTACTGTAATGTTTATAGTATAACATGCACTGAAGCGTTTTATTTTTTAGATTTTTTATTTATAAATATTTCCATGTCAAAGAACCCAAATCCAGTCACGACACGTTGCGGTAATGAAAGTTTTCCCCTTAAATGTGGAAAAAAAAACAAAATGGGTTTGTATGATGTCATTTGAAATCATGTGCAAAATAGTACATGAAGAGATGTTTGTAACTGTATGCTACTTATTTTGATAGCATTTACTTTTTTATCAAAATGTTTCATGACACCTCATAAGTCTAATTTTGCGAGAATCACCAGATTTTCAGCCTGTGGACGTTTTACGTCGCTAAAAGGGAGTTTGGGAACTTAAAACAAAGCACAGATGACAAAAGGTTTGCCTGAGACAGCGCACACACGAAGGTAAAGCTAATCTTGTGTTGGTAGTGACGATTCTCTCAGACCAATCAGTGTTTCCACGTCCAGTTTTAGTATCAGCTCAGCTCGCTTAGAAGCCCAACCAAGGTGTTACTAAAAAAGTATCAGGTGCTGCGTACAGTGGAAAAGCCCCTAAAAGTAAGCTGACCCGACCCAACCCGTGGAGTCTTACGCAATGAAAAAGCGCCATTGGGAACCAGTGTGCACTTTTAGGTACAAAAGTGTACTTTTTAAAAAGGTACCGCCCCCGTGACAGCTTTTGTACCTTTATACACTGCAAAAAAAATTGTTTTCAAGAAAAAAATCTTAGTATTTTTGTGTTTTTTTCAGTAAAAATATCTAAAAATTCTTAAATTAAGATGCTTTTTCTTGATGAGCAAAACGACCCAAGAAAATAAGTCTAGTTTTTAGACCAAAATATCAAATTTAAGTGATTTTGTGCAAAAAAAATCTGCTAATGGGGTAAGCAAATTTTTCTTGAATTTAGTGTTTAATAAAAATGTTCAAGATTTTTTGCTTACCCCATTGGCAGATTATTTTGCTTTGTTTTATGCACAAAATCACTTAAATTTGATATTTTGGTCTGATAGCTAGACCTGTTTTCTTGGGTTGTTTTGCTCATCAGGGAAGAGCATCTTAATTTAGGAATTTTTTTATATTTTTCCTGAAAACAAGACAAAATACTAGGAATTTTTTTTTCTTGAAAATCATTTTTGCTATGTATTTGAGAGTGTATCGTTCACTTGACCAGTTTTTATAAACTTGCAGCACAAAAGGGTGACTAGCAGCACGCCCCTCTTTAGCATGTTACATGAGATCTGTCATATAGATAGATAGCACAAATGGTCCAGGGATGGGTTATCTGCCAAAGTTTAATTCGCCATGTTTGTTCAGGTCCCTAACTATAATCATGACCACTAATGAAAGACTTCCGGCCACTTTGTCGCCGCGAATCATTTTCAGTGTGCAAGAGGAGCGATGCTTTTAGGTCATGTGAATTCTCATATGTGTGCATTTAAACCTGCCACATGAGACAGAGGATCACCTGCAATTGGTTACGGAAAAAGAATTAGACTTGATGAATGTGCGGTCTTTCACAAACTATGTGTGTACGTCTACGTGAATGGAATTCAGCCAAGCTGCAGGAGAATTTGGGGGGGTGCATCTTTAAAGCACATATATTATTGTACCTTTTATCCACGTTGTTGATCATGCTGTCATTTATATGCCCCCTCACCACGTCTGATTCATTGTATTGCTCACCATAAATAAGAAGTGAAGAATGAAAGGAAAGAACAAAAAGGAATGGAGTAAGTGATGAGCTGATCAAAGTCACATTGAGCTGTAAAATACAGGTAGATGATAAACATGTCACACTTCTATCTCGCTTTCTTTCTTAAGTTTGTCCAGTCACTGCAATTCATTACATACAAAGTCTGATGAATTTCTCTGCCTCTTTTGCTTTTGAAAAGAAAGCGGTGGACACAGATGTTACCATCATGAAAGTCAGTGCAGGCGTGCAGAAGAAGTATTTTTAGTCGTACACGTGATTTCCTCTCATTTTGATGAGTCTGCTTGAAAAACGAAGCCATATTTCTGACCACCTCTAAAGCTAAACAAACAAGCATTTCAACAAAACATGATGAAGTCATGCTTCAGTTTAGATGTACAGTTTTGCAATCTTGGCCATCAGCTAAACACTTTTATGTGGATAGTTAGGACTGCCTGTTGACAATACCATGTATTTTGGTTATTGGTCCCCAAAATGGAAACACCAATATTTACACATCAACCAGGATGTCAGCTGCCATGTTCCTGAGAGTTTTTCCAAATGTCTGACAGTTTGACCCCAAAGGGTCCCTAAGGTATCTTTAAGTTTTTACATATATTACCCAGACTGCATTAAATACGGGTTACATTTGGTACTGCTTTTGGTCACCACTTCTGGATCTTTAAAAAAGGCCTGCTGAGATTATACAGGACAACATGTTGAAAACATCACAAGCAGAGATCAGAGCCTTTGAGTTGTGCAAATCATTATTTTGTTTCTTATGGGATTACATCAACTACAGCATATTGGTTCAATCCATTACCTTTAAACTTGCATCCATTGTGTATCGCTAATTATTTGCCCTTTGCTTGATGATTGGATAAATGGTTTATTATATATCCTGTAGTATCTTATTGCATGACTGAAACTTCACGCATGACATGTAGTCTAGTAATATCGGTCGTATCTATCGCGTTCCGGATCGTTTATTCTCAATTTGATCCATAAGGAGAATACGCACACACAATCGCAGCATATGGTACGGAGAGGTTTTTTTACTACGGTGAATTCTTGCGGCCCCTCCAAGGTCATCAATTCCGATTGTAGCGAGACGCATATTGAGAGGCAACATCAAACACACACGGGCCTCTTTACAGTGTAGCATAAATGATTATTTATGATTGCTCTTGCACAGAATCAACGTTGTGGACCTTAACACAACCATGTCAGGATAATATACCGGATAGAATTTTATTTACCATCTGTTTGTTGTATCTTTGCTTGTGAACAGGAAAGGTCAGATGTTTTAAACTGTCACACACAGACCTTTGAAGATACATTTGTGAGGACCTCTTAAAGATGCAATGATTTTAATAACAAGATAATAATATTTACTGTATGCGTTTAACTGAATCTCACACAACCTGTTGACATTATTACTTTTAAAGCAAAACTTAATTCATGACCATTTAAGTAATGAGGACCACTTAGGACGTCCGCAAAAAGTCAGCTGTTTGGCTATGTTTAAAGATATTTATTGCCTATGTCAGGGTTTTTTTTAACTATTTTGTCAGCCAAACCCCTTTGACCTTAGAAATTATTTACTTGAAATGACAGTGGCAGAGTGTAATGTATGTTCAGAGTGTCGTGTGTTGCTCATCATGTCAGAATATGTGTTTGTTGCGTCATGTGAACCATGTGCATTATGCGTCTTGTCAAACTACGTGCCTTCTGCCAGTATTTTGAGAAGATGCCATGTTCTCAAAATACTGGCAAGACACTCACTTAACACTAAACTCTGATTGCACATGAGATTAAGTGAGTATCTGGCAAACGTGAGCAAACCCCTTCGATGCATGTGCAGCAGGCACGGATTTTAACATGACGCGTGATGCACATGGTTAACGACACAACAAACACATATTTTGACATGACGAGCTACACACATTATGGGCTAAATACATTTTGTGATGAGCTTCGTATCGTGCACCCTTGAAAAAGAAGCCACCGGTGTCACTGCCCCTAGATTTTAATAATAGCGCATTCGCATGATTAACTTGAAAAACTTGAATTTTTTATCTGTTTTACAGTTTCTATCAGTAGTATTTTACATAGTTATTGTTATTATTACCTTTTTTGGACCTTTATCTGGTAATTTTCTTTTATTGGTACATATCTGTCCATTTTGAGTTTTCCATTTCTGATATATTGTATTGTTGTGTAATGGTCACGTGACATGCAGATTAAAAATATATATATTTTTGTTTTAATTATGAAATTATGACTTACACTTTATGATTTAATTAGAATTAATATATTTTTTCATCAACTCACGAACCTCCTGCAATTCCCATGCAAACCACTAGGGGTATGTGAAACCCAATTTGGGAAACCCTGTTATGAAATGTAAAAATATTTGGTCCTAGTGGTACCTGTACACACAAAAAACAGAGATATTAGGGTCCAATAAAGCTAGCAGTGGATTCCAGTGGCGCCTAGTGACTTCTTTTTTTTAAAGCACGATGCAAAGTTCATCACAACATGTATGTAGCTTGTCATGTGTGTGGTTCGTAATTTCAAAATATGTGTTCTGTGCTTTGAGAGATGTGTGCATCACGTGTCATGCCAAAATAAGTGCCTGCTGCTTTTAGGGTTTATGATAAAAGAGACGCTCACGTTTGCCAGATACTCGCATAATCTCATGCGTAATCACATATTTTGGAAAAAGCCCACACACATGACAATCTTAACACTTATTTTGGATTAGCGCATCCTCGGATGAGCAGTCATGAGCCGCCACTGGTGGATTCAGTAAAATGTTCATCATTATCAAACCAATTAAAACACTTAAATAATTAACTTCTGTATGTGTTGTGAAAGGGAAATGTATGAAGATAAACCTGCGTGACCTTTATGACCCATGTAATATTAAAGTTGAGGGGTCAGGTGTAAGGTGTAACAGAAGATGAGGTGAGAAGGTGTAAGGGTTAAAGGTCACGCTCATGATGTTTGAACAGCCGATATGTGCTGCATATCATTGGTAAATGTGCGACTTTGACTTTTCAATGTAAATTTCTGTCGCCATGTGTTGAAGTCCATGTGTGCCAAGATTTGTTTATCTGTGCAAATATGCATGTATGTGCATGTGTGGTCTCTGCTTGTGTGTGTGTTCGTGCCTGTGGTCGTGATACCCCCTGCTGGTGGAACAGAACGTGCAACACAGTTATACACACCATTAAAACAATGAGTCATAGGACTGCAACAGAAGGATTCCATAGATTCCAATATTATAGTTGAAATAACAGGCTGTATTGGCCATTTGCATGTTTTTTAATCATCAACAGCATGTTTCATAACAGGTTACATACACTCTTAAAAATGAAGGTGCTAGAAAAGGTTCTTTGCAATGGCATAGAAAAACCATTTTTGGTTCCCCAAAGAACCTTTAACCATTACTTCCTTAACTTTTTATAGTCTGAAGAACCTTTTTCCACTACAAAAAAAACTTCAAGTATTTCATTTTCATTTTGACCATATGGTTTAATCTGAAGCTTCTTCTTTATTTTAATCAGTATTTCATCACGGTTACAGTTTTGGGGGCTTTCACAAGCTCAAGAAGAAATTCTGTTCACATTCTCGTTTGACAGTCCGTTGTCACAAAAACTGTATTTTTGTATAAAAGAAAATTTCTGTAATTTAGTGTGCCCTGCCCGTTATTTTACTGTATTTTTACGACACTTCAGCTGCCGGAATTGTACCATTTTTAACAGATTTTTTTACAGTGTTAATGTAAAATAACAGGAAAATTGTATTTTGTATCACAGAAAATGTATGTCATTTATTGTGCTCGTTATTTTACTGTATTTTTTACGGCACTGGATTTGTACAATTTTTAACGTTTTTTTATAGTGTTAATGTAAAATTACAGGAAAATTTTATTTTCTATCACAGAAAATTTCTTTAATGTATTGTGCCCCTTATTTTATGGTATTTTTACAGCACCTCAGCTGCCGGAATTGTACAATTTTTTACAGATTTTTTACAGGGTTAATGTAAAATTACAGGAAAATGTATTTTGTATTAAAATATGTATTTTGTATATAAAATTTCTGTAATTTATTGTGCTTGTTATTTTATGGTATTTTTATGGCACTTCAGCTGCCGGAATTTACCATTTTTAATGGATTTTTTTACAGTGTTAATGTAAAATTACAGGAAAAAAATTATTTTGTATCACAAAAAATTTATTGTGCTCGTTATTTTACAGTATTTTTACAACACTTCAGCTGCCAGAATTTTACAATTTTTTACTGATTTTTTACAGTGTTAATGTAAAATTACAGGAAAATATATTTTGTATCAGGGAAAATTTCTTTAATGTATTGTGCCCCTTATTTTACAGTATTTTTACGGCACCCCAGCTGCTGGAATTTTAGCATTTTATACGGATTTTTTTACAGTATTAATGTAAAATTACAGGAAAAATTTATTTTGTATCACAAAAAAATTCTGTAATTTATTGTGCTCGTTATTTTATGGTATTTTTATGGCACTTCAGCTGCCGGAATCTTAAATTTTTTTAACAAATTATTTTTACAGTGAATGTAAAATTACAGAAAAAAATATTTTTGTATCATGGAAAATTTCTGTTATTTATTATGCCCGTTATTTTACGGTATTTTTCCAACACCTCAGCTGCCGTAATTTTACAGTCTTTAAGGAATTGTTTTTACAGTGTACCCTTTCAAAAAGTACTGCTTTGCACCTAAAGTGTTCATATTAATACTTCAGAGGTAATAATACTAAATCTATATATCTGTACCTATGTACATATTAGGATCTTTGTAAAGTACCACTGACATCTGGAGTACATATTCCCATTCAAGACACCGAATTTGATCTTTTCTATAAAAGTCCTTTTTGTGATTTTTAAAAGAGACATTTTGGAGATATTGGTAGTGAGGTCAATCAGAGGCCAATCCACAGAAAGCACACAAGCAGTGTCAGGACTAAAGTGGTGGCTGCAAGCGTAACATATCAAATATCCATCAGAGTTTATCTGACACTTTCTGTTTCCTTTTCTTTCCTCTTTTTCATTCTTTATATCCTTCCTTCCTTCCCCCAGCAACACCCGATCTCATCCACCTCTGTTCTTCCATGTCCATCCGACCTTCTTCATTCATCCTAACAAAGAGTGAACATTGTAGTTTGCATATCTGGTATCAGATGCTTTGATAGGACTGCCTTCACATTCTCCAGATAGCTCATGTAATCAAACCATTAGCAAACCTTTACATGTTAATGGACTTTCTAAACATTGACCGATCAATTACTTTAACTGAACCCCTTTTATTGGACAATACGTTACTTAATATGTTCAGACTTTAAAAAATATGAATAGCTGTTTGCATATGCTTCCAATGGCATCTGCTTTAACCATGTGGTTGTGTTTTATCTAACTTCTGAACCCAGCTTTTAGGCAGGTGATCTGGATCAGCCTGTGTACTGAGGCATCAGATCAGTAGTTTACAATCCGTGGATGTTTCAGAAGTGAAGAGTCAGGGTTAATGGTTGTTTGGAAGTGCTACCTGCTTCACAGATGCTCATCAAAGCTGAGGTAACCTTTAGGGAGCAGACCAACTGAACTCAGCCATTATGCTCTAGTAGGTACAAATGTGCTGGAAATCCTCTCTATGTGTGTGTACAGTTTAGGCCATATTTAAAAAGTATCTATAAACTAGTAAGAAAAATGCCCAAAGCCAACATATTAGCTTATCCACACTGCAAAAAAAATTACTTTTTTTTCTTACTTTTGTTTTTTTTTTCAGTAAAAATATCTAAAAAAAAAAAATCTTAAATCAAGATGAATTATCTTGATGAGCAAAATGACCAAAGAAAAGAAGTCTAGTTTTAAGACAAAAAAAAATACAATTTAAGTGCATTTGTGATTAGAACAAGCAAAAATATCTGCCAATGGGGTGAGAAAATTTGGTTTGAATTAAGTGTTTAACAAAAAAGAAAACTTATTTCAAGATTTTTTTCTCACCCCATTGGCAGATGTTTTTGCCTGTTTTAAACACAAATTGGCTTAAATTGTATATTTTTGGATGAAAAACAAGACTTATTTTCTTGGGTCATTTTGCTTATCAAGAAGAAGCATCTTAATTTAGGAGTTTTTGGATATTTATACTGAAAACAGGACAAAAAAATTCTAAGTAAGAAAGTCATTTTTTGCAGTGCATATAAAGATAAAACCTATAAATAAATCAAATATACTGTAAAAACTGAAAGTTTGTTTAACTATTACTTTAATTGGTAACACAAAACATGATTTTTGACTTAAATTTGACTTAAGTGACTTAAATTTCTCACTTTAATTGAAAACCTTAATTTGAAAAGGATACAATTTTTTTTAAACTGAATTAATTCTTAAAAGTTTCTCACCTTAAATTTTTCACTGAACATGAGAAAGTGTTACCAATTGAAGTATTTTTTTAGTAAATCTAGCTTTCTCTTTTCACAGAGTATGAAAGCATAGAATGAGATAAAAAGTAAACAAAATATAAGCAATAGCTCAGAATTAAATACTATCTTACTGCTGAATGCTTCTCAGTGCTTGTCTCAGATTGATTGTACATTATTCCTGATTATACGCCTACATACCAGAGAAACAAATAAATGGACATGAAATATTGATTTGAGTTGATGTTATTTGATTATGTGAGAGAAGAGAGAGAACTCTACAAGAAACACTGTAACTAGCACAGTGTAGGAAATTGTGACCCTGCCTGTGATTACCCAGCTGAGGTCATTTTTTGTGATTTACTGTTTTCTACATAAAATCATCCTACATAAAGAACATTGTGTGAAAATATAACCTTGATATCTTTTAATATTGAGTATTGGCTGAGTATAGGAATACTAAGGCAATGCCAACAAATGAAATCAATGTGAAATCAACGATTGAAATCAATCTTTGATGCTTCTCATCATTACATTAAGGCTTCAGCCTGGATTTCATAGACAGGGTCACAATTAATTGTGAGGGACAACAATTTATTAATCATTATCCAAAAACAATTACAATAAAGTTTTCCACACTGTAAAAAAAACTTTGCTGCCTTAAAATTTTTTGTCAAATCAACTCAAATTTACAAGTCATGTCAACAGAGATGAGTTGTCACAACTTATAAATAGTTGAGAAAAGTCAACTTAATTTTATAAGTCATAACAACGCACCAGTAGTTATAACAACTCATCTCTAGTCAAGATAAATAATAGTAAGTTGAAATGACTTGTAAATCCGAGTTGATTCAACAAAAAATTTTAAGGCAGCAAAGTATTTTTTACAGTGCATGCAGAGTGAATCAATGACAATTTAAAAAGTGGCGGCCGGTGACTTCTTTTTTGAGGGTGCACGATGCAAAGTTCATTACAACATGTATGTAGCCCGTCATTGTGTGTAGGGCTGGGCGATTTTATCGATTCGGCGATATAAATCGATATATTTTTTCCCAGTAACGTATCGATTTTTAAGCTGCGTGTATTGATACACAGGTCCCATTCAAATCCCCCGTGTTTACCCCCGTTCGTGTTGCAGGAAGAGCGATTTGGTCAGCCAGCCGCTAGTATCGCTGTCACCCGTACTAACTTTACACAAACGTCATCCTGTTTACGGAGTCAGAGCGAGGAGATTCGAGAAAATGGCGGCAGATACAAACCTAGCACCTTCATGCTTAAAAGCAGATGTGTGGGATCACTTTGGATTTAAAAGAAAGAAGGAAAGCGACGACTTGGACAAAACCTCGCGGTTTGCAAGCTGTGTCACACAAACGTGAAATACTCTGGAAATACCACCAACCTACGAGTCCACCTAAAGCGTCCCCACCCGGACAAAGTAATGCTATCAGAGGACCCCAAGAAGCTGCGGTCGCGTGACCCAAAACAAACCATACTGAACATCGATGGCGGTTGTTCAGACACGTTTCCATCTGCTTCACAAAGGTCGCAGAAAATTACAGAGTCCATTGCCTACTTTATTTGTCGGGATTTAAGACCATATTCGGTGGTGAAAAACGCCGGCTTTAGGCGCATGGTGAACGCGATGGAGCCTCGCGAACACCTCATCAAGGTTTGCATTCCCAGGCTGTACACTCAGACAAAGGCACGCGTCAAAACCTCCCTGGCCAGCACGGAGTTGCCCTGACGTGCGACGGCTGGACCTCGCGCACAACTGAAGCATATGTCACCATCACAGACAGGCTGGCTACCTACATCACATACTTGTAGGCCTACAAGCCTTAAACTACTCTGCTAAGACGAGTACATTTTACGTTAAATGTTGTTCTTAATGACTTAAATTGTTGGATATTTTGGAGAAGCCATGGTACTACGTTTACGTTTTTTGGTACTATGTTTACTTGCATGGTGGTGGCTAGACTGGCTACCTCATATGTTCAGTGTCAAGCTAAAAAGCTGTCAAAGAAACTGTTCAGAACAGGCCACTTGCTGCACTTTTTAAATCTCCATTGTTAATTGAAATTCTGCACTTTATTTACTGTTCAAATGCTACAGTTTGCACTTTCAATAAATGGAACAAATTTTCTCAACGTATCTATGATTCATTTTGTCCAGCATTTGCAAGCTGTAGAGTCTCTGTTCAGTCAGAGACATATCTTGTGTAATTGATGTTTTTAGATTTCAGTTCAATTAATTCAATTTAAGTAAATTGAACACTCACAAGATGTCACCAAAATCACTCTGTCCCCTTTAAATCTGTCAGAAAATGATGTAAGTGTATCGAATTATATCGGATCGTATCGGCGGGCGAACAGATCGATATATATCATACCGGAAGATGAATATCGTGTATCGGATCGTATCGTGAGATTTGTGTATCGCTACACCCCTAATTGTGTGCATTTTAAAATATGTGTTTGGCGCGTCATGTGAATCTATGGGCGTGACACTCCGAACACTTATTTTAAATTTGCGCCTCTCGGAAGAGAAGTCACCGGCCACCACTGGTCTCAAATATTTCATATAGACTTTCAGAAAAAAGATACAAATAGCTCTCACTGGGGTGATACCTTTTTAAAAAGTAAAACTTTGTTCCTAAAAGGTGCATATTAATCCTTTTTAAAGAGTACCCTCCCAGTGATAGCTTGTGTACCTTTATGAAATTGTCACTTAGGATAGCGTGCAGTTATCGTAAATACAGATAAAGGTAAATTGTGATACAGTTATTATTTATATAATTTTGTGTAAAATCGTATCTAATGAGGTAGAGATGTGACACTGTCTGTGATATCCAGGCTGAAGCCTCATAATAATCTAATAATCCAATAATGAGATTAGGAGCACAGAAATTCAGTTTCAGTCATTGATTTTACATTGATTTCAATCTTTAACATGACCTTACTCAGTCCATTTTAAAGATTATATTTTCTTTAAATAATTTACATATGTAGAAAACATATCACAAAAATCACAAAAAAAATGACTTTAGCTTGGTTTTCACAGTAAGGGTCACAAATGCTTTTTTATTTATTTTTAAATGATTCTAGTTAAGGCCTCTATGAGTGACAAGTAAACATTAAAAACATCACATGACTTTCTTACGTAGTATTTTTGTCTTGTTTTTAGTACAAATATCAAAAAATTCTTAAATCAAGATGTATTTTCTTAATGAGCAAAATGACCTAAAAACTAAGTCAACTAGTTTTTAGACAAAAATATAAAATTTAAGTGAACTTGTGCTTAAAACAAGCAAGAAAATCTGCCAATGTGGTGAGAATTTTTTTCTTGAATTAAGTGTAAGTAAAAGTTGCTTGTTTTAAAGGCAGGGTATCTGATTTTGAAAAATGCTAATGGTAGCCCACTGAAATCACGATTCTACCCTCCATTCAAATCGCCATCCAAAGCCACGCCTTCTCCAAAACACATGAACACGCACAGACAGTCACAAACAGTGCAACGACCCTTTCAGACCCTCCCATAGCTGTTTGCATCTCATGTTAAGTTTTTTGTTGTTGTTGTTGTTGTTGTTGTTGTTTCAAACTTTTTTTTGTTTTGTGGCTCCTGTGCAGGTTGTCAATTCAGCAGGAAAGTTTGCCATTCTCCTTCTGTTTACAGACGGGAGGTGAGCGCACGTGAACGCGCCGATGACGTATGGTGTCTGTGCATTGAACACATTCACAATCAGATTAAGGGTAAAAATTGCTTGTGTCCAATTATTGCGTTCTGTCTGAGTTCAATGATTTGTTGAACACTTTCTGGTCCTACGCCTTTTACAGATGTCATATATTTATGAAAATAAATTTAAACAACTTAGCATAGTGATTGCTATCAGCATGTGAGGAGACTTTTAACCAGTACAACTAAAAATGTTTCTGGATCAAATCAGATACCTCGCCTTTAAGCACAAATTCACTTCTTACATCTTGATTTGTTCTACTAGTGTATTAGGTTTACTGACTGTATACCCCTGTGCTCCAGGTGTGTAATAGTCTGCAATAAAGAACATAATTTAACAAAATCACAGAAGCAGAAGAGGTGAATTATACTATAAACAAAACCAGCTGGCAAAAGCAGGACACAAAAGCTTGTGGTTGAACTGGGTGGTGTAAAACAAAATACAGTACCTGCCTTTATGTTGCGCAAATACATGATGGATCCATACAGTTGTCCCCTGCATGATGTGAGGGATAAGAGATCAATACACTAAGTTCAAAGGTTTTTTACTTTGTTCCCTTATGATGCCTGGGTTACAGTGAAATAAACACATGGCATTTTACAGTACAGTGCGTGTTAGTCATGGCCAGAACTGAGTTTTGAAGTTATCATGCTCTTTCGTTTTATATGCACATATGCTTATCTGTTTTCATTCAGACCCAAATATGTGTAAATAATTTTCATATGAATAATAACAGAAAGCAGGGCATTCTGTAATGAGAGGGACTTGAAAATGTACAGATGTTTGTTTCTCCCCTAGAGAGGATTTTTTTCCCCTTTTTTTTACACCCTAACATCAGCTTTTCTCAAAATGACAAATCTAAAGTAGTATTATTTGAATTTGGACTCCAAAAATCATTCAACCTGTTATTGAGTTGACACACAAATCTTTCTGATGTTTAAATCAATGACTGGTGCTCAACGTGCTGAGATTTAATCGAAACCGTTCTGGCAGGATTATGGAAGATCTGTCATGATCCACCCTTCGCTCGAAATCTCAAACCCAGTGTAGTCTACGCCATTGTACGCCCTCTAACCCATAATTGCTTCCTGACCTTTATCCTTACAGCCTGACTTTGACCTTTCACGTCCTGTTCTGGTTCTTCAGGGGTTGTCCAGTTGGGCACCAGGAGGAAGGGGGACCTCTGAGAACCAGACATGTTAAAATAGCTCCCAGTAATCAGGAGGGTTTGCTGGGGTGAAAAGATGAATGGGCAGTGGATGGAGCGTGTGTGATGGGACATGCAGACGGCAGGTGGTTTGTTTAAAGTATAGGAGACCACACCAGCAGATTTAAGGGGCATATATGAGACAGCAGTACTTTCACTCGCTCTCACATTATTTCTAGTTATAAAGGTAGCTGGGCCTTTGAGGAGTTCCTCCCCTGTGGGTTGTGGCACAGAAGAGCAGACAGGAAGCTAAGAATGGACGACTCTCTTTGCCAGGGGTCTAAATCATCCCTCGTTCTCTTTCTCTCTCCCTCCACCTGGAAAAACAGTGGTGAGAGAAATGTGAGAGGGGTGGGGTGTAAGGGGGGGGAGTAGTTGTCTGAGCTGCTTTACGGCGTTACACTAATGGAGATGGATGTGGGCTGGAATCGTTTTCACTTCTCCGCTGGATGGAGGGAAGGAGAGACTGTGAGAGAGTCTATTTCATTTGTTTCTTGCCGAGCGGTATATATTTTCTGATGACCCAACAGTGATAATTATAGGAAACTGCTGAGAGCTGACAAGTGATTGCGAGTGAAATTTGATTCTTGAATTTACCATTAAGAATCCCACGTGTAGAGTCCTTCAGTAATCACAACTATTAGACATTATGTTGAAGTCATTTTGTTTTTTTTTAAGTGACGTCCCATTTATTGGACTTCTTATGTGTTTGTGATATCGTTTCCTGTTATTTGGATATTACATCTCTTAATTGTAATGAGGATCTTTAAAGTCATAATAACATAAATACAGGCAGAAGCGTGGAACGCAAAGCTTCGCTTCTCTTTCAGACTTATCGTGTACTCTGTCAAAAGCATTGCGGTTCGGTGTCAATCGTAAGTCTTACGTGACCTCATCATAATGAGCCCATAATGGTGTAATGCGGCTCACAATCACTGCGTCTCGTTTTAAACCCACCTGGCGCTTAATAACAAATGACACAGCAAATCAGTCAACTGTTCTGTGAAAATGACTTCAGCTGTGAGTCATCGGTAGATGCGAGCCGTGTTCAATCTTAAATACAACTGGGGTCTAATCAAAAGCTTTAGCCTGTTGTATTTTTACACAGCTAGTGACAGAGCCAAATGAAATGGTCCCTATTTGAGATCTAATGCAATCATACGTCCCTCTCGTGTCTTTGACCTATCTCAAACTTTTTGCTTGTAGTACATAATTATATATGTTTTAGGTAGTGATGTTTAAACTTAAACTACAGGACCTGGGGCACAATTATATTAATGGCCCATCTTCCTCCAGGCCAAATGAGTAGATTATACCATAGATGAAATAATGAAATACACATGACAGTAGAAAATATGGATTATGGGTTATTACAACAGCCATAAAATAACATCTAAAACCACAATTAGGTGGATACCAGGTCTCCAAGCCTGCCTAAACTAGTTAGAAGCCGGAATACTGTTGTATAACCTACTTAATGTTTACTAGTAAATTGTAGTATAGTAATTTTTAATTACACTTCATTAATGATGCTATAGATAGACTACTATAGTATTCTGTAGTATTAACCAGAGTCGTATAATAATAGAGTTACGACACTCACATAGACGTCCGTTGTAAGAATGGAATGCGGAAGTAACAGCGTTTCATGTAGTGACCGGTAGTGACGCATAGTTCCAAACGCAGCACTGAAGCCCATTCATTTCAATGGCACCTGCTGGTAAATCGATGAAATTACAGTTTCTCTTTACATTTTCGAACATTTCATTAATATAGTCAACAGTGATATTGTATGACCTCTGGTAGGTAATGATTATCGTTAATAATAACTAGTAAATTTTTATATTTTAATGAGTTGTGTATAATGTGTGAATAATATAGATTTAATGGTTTAATATTTTATTACTGGTGGCCATCTACTTTATACTTATCTTTTTTATACATTACGAGTAACACTAGGGGGCAACAGCGACAAGCTAATGCCTCATAAGAAAGTCACACTGCTTCACAATGCTGCTATGTGTTTCATTGTGTTTGGTAAGTAATACAAGTGATGTATCCTCGAAAATCATGTATGATTATATTAACATTTAATGTGTACTATAAATACAAATAAATATGAATTTAGTGTGTTTCTGTTATGCTTCACTGTTACAAATAACCGCGTTGGCGATCTTTTTTGTGATTTTAATATAGTAAAAGTGTAGGAATTATGTTTTTAGCAGATTGATAGCCATTTATATAGCCATATTTTGCTACAAAAATAAAAGATAAACTGTGTTGCTGTAGTTGGTATAGATAACCACAGTTATCTTTGGGTCACAATTAACTGTTTATCTTTATTAACTGATTTACTGTATTTCCATCACTCCCTACACTGTAAAAAATAATATGCCCCATCTACTCAATAAAATTGTGGCAACAGATTACAAGCAATATCATTAATTACATTCAACAAATCAAAATTGATTTAGATTTACTCTATAAACTCCTTAATATTCACATATTAAAAAAGCCAAACTGCAATTTTCAATTAAAATTTTTATTAAAATTTAAACAAAAATATTGTGTATACTAGACAAAGATCTAGCACTATACAATAAAAAATATTATGCCATATCTACTCAATAAAAGTGTGGCAACAGATTACAAGCAATATCATTAATTAAATTCCACAAATAAAAATTGTGTTAGAATCACTCCATAAACTCCTTAATAGTAACCCATTCAAAAAGGTAATCTGCAATTTGCAATTAGAAATTAATTTAAATTTAAACAAAATATTGGGTGTAGAGGACAAAGACCTAGCACTATACAATAAATTCTATTCAATTATACTATTTTAATTTAACATCATCCATTAATATTTTTATTAGTAATGAGTATTATATCTGATTTCAGAATGACAGACAAAGATGAATCAATTCTTATTTTATTGTAGTCAAAAGAACAGGAAAGCATCTCATTTTAATGATGTATTTGTAACAGTGTAAAATTCAAAAAGTATTTTACAGTCTTTAAAGAAAACCGTCCACATCTCCCGACGAAAGGTTCCATGTTTGTGTTCTGTTACATTGATTCACACCCAGAAAATCAGACAGCAGTTTAGACTTACTGTACTGTAATCAGTTCATAAACTTTGAAGAATCCAGCTCCAAGAAAAGTTTCTGAAACACCTGAAAAGATGCCTGGGATACTGGAGATTCAATGCATAGATCCAAGGATAAAGCATGCCCTGTGAACACCTTTAAGTCCTCAATAACAATTCCAGCATCCCTTGGGCTGCCACTCCTAGAAGATCCATTCTTTACAATTACAGCCATCACAAGCTGCTCAAGTGCCGCATCTTCATCTTTATCCTGCAACATTAAACAGCAAATATTTCTTAAAACCTTTATAAATGTATACAGCTTTAATATTGAAATAATCCACACATTAAACTTGTATATTAAAATGTTTTAAAGAAAACTGGAAGATATGTGCAATGGAGTTCATCTGAGTTTGTGACTTATTAGGTATGTTTGAAATGTGCAATAATATTGAAAACTGATTAAAAAAAAAATTCTCATTGGAATTACAAATAATATCAAAAAATGTTTGAAAAGATATATTACTTATAATTATAATTAGGGCAAATCTTTTCCCTACATTTTTTTCTGTCACACGACAGTCACATATTTATTTGTTAGCCAAGTTACTCACATGTGTATATACACACACACATACACTTTATACACAATATAATATGTACAATATATTCATTTAATAATATTCCTCACCTTTCGTTGTGAATAAAGTTCTCCCTCAGCAATGTTTCACGTTGCCTGCAGGAAGCTGCAGTACGTTACAGGCCTTCATGAACACACAATTTAGATAATAGGTCGCGAAATTAATAATAATAATAAAATGTTCAATTTACATTATGTAGAAAGCTTAAACATTTTAAAAAGACAACTTATACATTTAATATCTTACTCACCTTTTGTGGAATTAAATGAATAATGTTATATTTCCCCTCAGTAATGATACTGTACTCGCGGGAAAATTCAACACAGGGCGTCGCAATTGAGCACACAATTAATTTACAGCGAAGAATAGTTTATATTACCAATTTATTCGAATACTTTGTGGATATAGTTAACACAAAACTAAATAAACCGAAAAAGACCGCAGTAAAGTCACATTTATTTTTATAACACGAACCAAGCGAGCGAGCGAGCAGAATTTGTAATAATAGATACATACATGATACATATCTATGAGAGTTAGTGATAAGAGAACCCACCCATTCAGAGGAACAGTATGATTGGTCAGTTTTTCTGTCACTCAAAATGAGTTGCATCTGGACCACCAATCGCAGCATGCGAATCGACGAATGCATCCTAGATGTGCGACCTCCTGGGTCCTAAAGCTGAAGTTACGTCCAAACCCAGTTCATATAAATCCTTATTGTAATTAATATTTACAAATTACAAACAAATTATACAAAGAAACCCTGCTTATAGACTTATAAGACTAAAGATTGCACGTTAAATTTACCCGAAATGAATTTTATCCACAGTTTAAACACTACATTGACGTCACAGCCAGCGGAGATTTTCAGAGACTGGCCGAGGTGAGGCGACGTTGACCGGTATATTTACGCGCGGAGCGCCCGCTGATTATCTGGAGCTCCCATCGCCACAAAACTCGAAGGAAATGTTTAAATAGGCGATATCTATATGAACCTACTGCAGATTCTTGTTTAAAAAACATACATTCTCGACTGAAATGCTTTCAAAACTTTGAATGTTGGCACAATAACAGAAATATTTCCTAAATCCGTCTGCTCAGCGCTCACGACCTGCAATACAACCCGGAATGGTTTTTGATTTAAAACAGCTGATTAATATTACGTTGGATTTATTCAGTATTCGCTACATGCGCAGATACACAATAAGAATAGCTAAATCCTTCACAAAAACAATAAGTTGTTTTTATTCCAGTCATTTTTAAAGAATTTTAACACAAAAATAATAACAAACTACATGAAATTAATTTTATTAAATAAAGTTTACATATTCAATTTCATAAAATCTACAAGCCTGCAGAATGACTTTTTACAGTGTAGTAAAAAAACGTTATAAACATAGTATGTATAGTGATCAATTCCCATTACAAGCTAATATTTACCTAAAATAGCTGAAAACCTATGCAAACAGATTGACAGCCCTGCTTGGTTTGGAACTGTAGAACTTTACATGAATCACGTGACCGCGCGGCGGCGAAATCAAAGCGTTTCGTAACTCTGTTATTATACGACTCTGGTATTAACTATAGTGAATTGATAAACTAATGTGACTACTTTGGTATATTTTAATATTTACTATAGTACGCTGTGGTAAATTGCAGTATACTATAGTATATTATAGCAATTACTACACTTTTTTTAAGGTATACTATAGAATTCTGGAGTATTAATTATAGTAAATTAATAAACTTGTGTAGATGTTCTAGTATATTTTAATATTTACTAAAGTAAGCTGTGGGTAATTGCAGTTTACTATAGTATATTAATAGAAAAGAACACACTTAAAATAGTTGACTTAAAGGAAAACACCACCGTTTTTCAGTATTATGTTCTTACCTCAACTTAGACAAATTAATACCTTTTTTCAATGCATGCACTTTTATTCTTTGTACAGCGCCTCATGAATGTGTTAGCTGTTAGCCTAGCCCCATTCATTCCTATGGCTCCAAACAGGGATGGATTTAGAAGCCACCAAACACTTCCATGTTTTCCCTATTTAAAGACTGTTACATGTGTAGTTACACGAGCAAGTACGATGGCATGAAATAAAGCTTTTGTTTGGAGCCATAGGAGTGAATGGGGCTAGGCTGAATGCTGGCACATTCACGAAGTGCTGTATAAAGATTAATAGGTAGGTATGTATTAATTCATCTAAGTTGAGGTAAGAACTAGTAAAATATTGAAAACTGTGGTGTTTTCATTTAAAGTTGAGTGGAGGATGAGGGTATGCCCCGCTATCAGCTCAAGCGGGTTGTCACTGCTGAGTTCACTGATGCGGACGTGACGGGCTTAATAGGCCGACAGGCAGTGGCGGATGCAGAACGTGACATATGGGTGGGCATGGATTAAGTCCGGGTGGGCCTGAATCTATGGGTGTCACTTTTGAATAAGAAACTATAACAAGTCTATAAAATTCGTCAAGACTTCAGAACACTAATTTAAACACCATACACACAGACCCGAACTGCACGTCACATTTTTGACATTATTGATATTTTAAATTGTAATGCAACGTGACATTAATTAAGCCTTTTTGGTAAAAAGCCTACAAAAAAGAACCTGCACACAGTGACAAGAAATATAAATGAACCCCAAAAAACCTTATACTTTTTTAAATAGCCTATTAAAGTGTTTAAATAAATACGGCTACTAAATGCTTAAAAGGAAGCTTCTAACATCATATTCTCTTCATGCAAATCACTAAAAATATATTTTCGTTCTCACATATTTAAGTTAATTTACTAAATAAAGAAAGAAAAAGGGAATGGCTAGAATAATGTTAGACTCTGAGGTTAACTGAAATGACAAATAAATAAACATTTAATATACTTTTTGATGAGCATAAGAGCAAGCCTACTCGTGAAGAGCGGAGCCGAGGAGCGCGCATATCAGACTTGAACGAAAGGAATAATGGGTTTAATTATGCGTTCATTTCCTGACAGTTTCACTTGTTAGTGAGGATATTAATGACTAACAAGATGACGCCGAATTACATACAATATAATTACCTAACTAAATCTGAGAGAATGCAAACACATTACAATATTTTTTCCTCCGCCCGACGGGCAGGGCGCATTTTTTTTTTTAGCCCGACAGAACGGGTAGATTCGCCATAGCCCCGGGACTTCGGGGTAGCAATTTTGCGAGTCCTGCATAGGTTTGCTTTGTTGAAAGACTTTCTTTAAAGTGAATTTCGTTTTGTATAAATTGTATCTTAATATTAATCAATGTTTAATCAAACAATTGCCTCGATTTAATAAATAAGAAGCAAACCAAGAACGTCTGTGGTGTGGATTGAAGTGAACCCACTATAATTCCGCAGCCTACACGTCTTTCTGCTTTTAATGCATTTCTTAAATTAATGTCTCAATTACACAGTAGGCTTATAGGTTGTTATGATAGGCTATTTGTTGCTTAAAAGCAATAGGCTATATTGTATAAAGTGTAGCAAAAAACGTGGCGTGACTTATAGTGCTGAGTTAGAGAGCTGGTATGGCTCTCGGTATAGGCTATCAAACAACATCAGTGTGATCAGATGTTTTCTTTCTATTTTTTACCCCGCTGTCATATTTGTTGTGTGTTTATGTTATTGAGAGGAAAGCGCGCAGCACATATTTATAACGTGTTGTTATTCAAAATACGTTTTCCACTTGCTTGCAAAAAAGGTCTCAAAGTGATCATGGCTGAAAGCTGCTCGGGAATATTTTTCTCATTAACCATAATGTAACGCAACATTCAACTGCTTTATAATAGTTTTTAGTTATCAGGCTTACTTATAATTTTACTGTTTTTAACATAACATGCAATAGATAAAATACACCACATAAAGAAGTATACATGTCTAACTATACAGAGTAGTATTTTTTACATTTCTGATTGGGCGGGCCAGCTGTCAATCTGGGCGGGCCCAGGCCCGCCCAGGCCCGCCCATAGCTCCGCGCCTGCCGACAGGGTAAATTTTAAATAATTACAGTATTTTTTTGTGAGCAGAGGCATACTAATACACATATACTAATAAAAATGTACTTTAAATGCACTGTTAATTGCTTTGCAAAAATGCAATTGATTAACAAATTGGATATTAACTTTGCCTTCTTTGCTTTTTTGAATAAGAAAATAAATAGAAAAATTAAGACTGTGAATTAAAATAAGAAATGACCGTGATTTGGCTTTGTTGTTTGTAAGAATTTAAATGTTGTTCCCCCACATTTATATATTTGATATATTTTCATAGAACCTTGTATATTTCTTTATTATTATACTCGGATGATTAATAAAGCAATGTAACTGTTCATTTGTCTTGCACCTACTAAGTTGAGATTGAGTTGTGACATTTCCCTTTATATGCACAAAAGCTGGACATGGGCTGATCAGTCCAGGTTATGAAGTTTGACCAGACTTCCCTGTTCCAATCTCGCCTTCCTCGTTTGCACTATACAACTGTCTAAGCATGGTTATTTATGTATCCGTATCCAGACTGCTAAGGGACCGATCATGTGATTGTTCTCCAGACATGTTTGCTCAATAGCTGCTCACATGATTCTTCTAGACATTATCTTATGTTCATCAGGGTACCTGTACCCTATAATGTGAAGCCTGTCTAATAAACTTTGGTCTATGTTTGAACGGCATTTGGTGTCAGTGTCTTTCATAGCCCCTGATATATATCAGAACTTTATGTTGCTCAGCTCAGACCTCCAGACTATGAAACATATTCCTCTAACATTGTTTAAACAGCGTTATGTATTTACAATAAAACTTGAAAAAAGAATGTACTTCACAAGCTGTCATGAGAAGTTGTAGTCTGGTTATATGCTGCCATCATGTGGCTTTCTCTTACCTTTGGTTTCTGTAATACCTCCTTCAATTGATAGGGGGCGCTTGATGTTTATATTTACCGCAGCTCCGCATAAAGCAAACGAGGAAGTGAATTAAAGCACAGAGCATAGTGACGCAGCGAGCTACATTGACAGGCAGACATGGGTGTGCAAATAAAAGTTGAATACTGGTAAGTAGTTTCAAGCTGGAGGTCTTTATAAATTGTTCACAATGTTGTGTAATTGTTATGCTATTTTTATGTTGTAAAGATTAATCTGTAACTGTGATTGATCCAGTATACCAGTTCGAGCATGATTGCTAACGATGCTAACTACCTACCTATGTTATTATCACGACATGTTTAGCTCCTTTGTCTAGTTATAGATAGATGAGTGGATAGCTGTAGCGAACGACTGTATCATATATATATATCATATAACACGGACTTGATTTGATGAAGTAATTTAAGGATCTAGTTTAAGTCTTAATGTTTTCCTCATTTAATTTTTATAACGTTAATTGTGGGATTTATCTTTAACAAGTGTATTGTGATTGTTAAGGATTCCTTAATGTCGAACTTGAGTAAAACCTGGTGTCAGAATCTTTGGTTACACTGGTTATACACACTGCAGTGCATTAGCTGATGATTGTTATCTCTCGAGATAATAATCACACTTTGCAAACGTTTTGCATACTTCACGTGTATTACATTTTTACTTTCTTAAAGGAATAGTTTACTCTCATATTCAGATGTATATGATTTACTTTCTTCAGCTAAACACAAACAAATTTATATAAAAATTCTCTACATTTTATATTTTTATAAGGTATCTTAAAAGCTCAAAAAACACAGATATGTGGAGACTATGATGTCATTATTGTTAAAGGAATAGTCCATTTTCTTAAAAGAAAAATCCAGATAATTTACTCACCACCATGTCGTCCAGGATGTTGATGTCTTTCTTTGTTCAGTCGAGAAGAAATTATTTTTTTTTACTTTAATAGACACCAACAATTAACACTTAACACGTAACAGTTTTTTTCAACGGAGTTTTAAGGGACTATAAACAATCCCAAACGAGGCATAAGTGTCTTATCTAGCAAAACGATTGTCATTTTTGACAGGAAAAATAAAGATATGCTCTTTAAGCACAACTTTTCGTCTGGATCCGGTCCAGCGCGACCTAACGTAAATGCGTAGTGACGTAGGGAGGTCACGTGTTACATATATAAAACGCACATTTGCGGACCATTGTAAACAATAAACTGACACAAAGACATTAATTAGTATCAGTTGATATACAACAACGTAAGAACGGTCCTCTTTCTCAACACTAGTAAACACTGGGGCGGAGTTTCGCGTTCGTCCTCTGTGACCTCTTGACATCATGACGTATTGCGTGGGGTCACGCTGGCGCATCACGACCAGATCTAGACGAGAAGTTGTGCTTTAGGGGTGTATATTTGTTGTTTTTCTTGTCAAAAATGACGGTCGTTTTGATGGATGGGACCCTTGTGCCTCGTTTGGGATTGTTTGTAGTCCTTTGGGACTCTAAAAAAACTGAAAAAAACTGTTACGTGTTGAGTTAAGTGTTGATTGTTGGTGTCTATTAAAGTCCATTAAAATGAGAAAAATCCTGCAATGTTTTCCTCAAAAAACATAATTTCTTCTCGACTGAACGGGGAGGGACATCGGCATTTTGGATGACATGGTGGTGAGTGGATTGTCTGGATTTTTCTTTTAAGAAAATTGAATATTCCTTTAACTTATGCCTTTTCTTGCTGCAGTGGTGGATGAGGGTACGAGCCCCGCTATCAGGAGCTCAAGCGGGTTGTCACTGCTGAGTTCACTGATGCGGACGTGACGGGCTTCGTAGGCCGACAGGGTAAATTTAAAATGCAAAATATACATATAAAATGCAAATAGAACAAAGACTGCTGATAGCAAACGTATGTCTCTCTCTTTCAGGGAGCTTTGAGATTGAGATCAATGGACAACTGATCTTTTCAAAGTTAGAAACCAGTGGATTCCCCTATGAGGATGATATAAGTAAACTTCTTAGTGGTTACCTCCCTGTTACGTACTATCACAGTGTATTGATTGTTCATGCATTCATCTCTGTCTTTTTTTTCATTTACAAGATAATGGCTGCTATCCAAAGAGCCTGTGATGGCCAGCCATTGGAGAAGATCACCAAGAGTCAGCCTCCTTGTGTCATTCTGTAATGTGTATGCTTTTAACCCTTTCTGTTTGGCTCCCGTAACTATATTAGCACCTTAGGACAAGTTAGGGAAGGTCTAAAATGTAAGACTTTGTAAGGTCCAGTACGGGATCCCTAAACAATCCCTCCTCTTCACTCCTCCTGCCTGGTTGTTGGACGTAAATGATTATTGTAACTATAAAGTCAGTAGTTATAGTATGAGGCCTGCAGTCCATGCAGTCTTTAAGCAGTAGGAGATAGATGAGGGACTGTGAGGATGGAGCCAATGAAAGGGTTATTTGATTTTTTTATAAAGCCACACTGCCTACTGCCGTTACTGTTTCTCTGCTTATTGTTTATTCCTTTGTATTCACTGTAAAAAAAATACTTTGCTGCCTTAAAAATTTTAGTTAAATCAACTCAGATTTACAGAGATGAGTTGTCACAACTTATAAAATATAGTTGAGAAAAGTCAACTTAATTTTATAAGTTATAACAACTCACCTGTAGTTACAACAACTCATCTCTAGTCAAGATAAATAATAGTAAGTTGAAATGACGAGTTGATTCAGCAAAAAATTTTAAGACAGCAAAAGTATTTTTTACAGTGTTGGAAATAAAGAGTACAATGCAAAATATTTATGTAAATCCAGTATACTAAAAACAATGATTGCAAGAAGGGAATGAATATAGTTATTAACATAAATTATTATAGTTTTGGTGTGTGTGTGTGTGTGTGTGTCTTGAGGACACACATTTTTACACACAAGTATCTCTTACTGTAGGTTTCCCATCCCTGTTATGCTAATATAAATATCTTAGGTAATCGTAATTTATAGCCATTTTATTGGTTGGGTAAACTAAACCAAATAACTTGTTTATGTTTTATCATATACAGCAGCCACTGCCGTAGGGTTAGTCTGTTGTTTTGTATGAAATCTTTTTAAAGACTTTTATTATGACACATCAGACATATACAAATAATTTGATGGTAGTGGTATGATAAAAAGGCATTATCATAGATTGTAGGTAATAATGATTTTAAAGGGTTTATTTAAAAAATATTTTATGTTAGTGTAGTAAAAATGCAGTGAAATGTGAATTTCTGTTGCTAATGATTGAGCATAGTGCTAGTTAGTGTCCTATTGGATGAACATAATTGTTTAAATGATTTACTTTTGCAACTTGTTGAGTTTAAATAAAATACATGGACTTTATTCTGTTTTGTTCCTGACTCCAGAATTTTTTTTAAATATAGGTTTGATGATTGTACAAATAGATAAACGTGGAAAAAGAAACAAATTCATTACAACATTGTTTGGATATAGTTATGTTTTCTAGTGTATCATATTGTTACACTACACATATATATATATATATATATTAATAATTACTATACAGTGGCAACTGTTTTTTTTTTACAGTGATTTGCCATAAAATGTATGTGATCCTGATCTAGGTCACAACAATAGACAAACACAATGTGTATAAGCTGACAACACACAGATAATTCAAGTTTCTTGTGTCTTTTTTTGAAACACCTAATAAACATGCATATAGTGCTGGAGCAAAATGTAAGTGAACCCTTGGATTGAAGTATATGTCTTTGTGGAAAAAAAGGGTGCGTTTTCCGATTTTGGGGGTTTTTAAACTGGGATTAGGCTTTTTTACCCATCCAATAAAAAAGTACAGAAGCCTCGAAAAGCCATACATCATTATTTTTAACACCTATTTCAGTTTGAAAACGCCCCAAAATTGGGAAACGCCTCAAAAATGCATTTGGGAATCCCCCACTCAATTTGAGCCAGTCAGACAAGGAGGTGGAAACACCTATTTCAGTTTAAAAAAATTGGGAAACGCCTTTTTTGCTCTGCAGAGACTTCCCTCTCCTTGGATTTAATAGCTTGTTAAAATGGGCCAAGTATCAAAACATACTTGTAGCCAATCAGCAGTAAGGGGCGTGTCTACTAACCGACATTGTTGCCTTGGTTGGGTATGTGTGGGGTGGGTCTATCAAAAGAAGATTTTATTGGGGTAGGGGAGTGTTTGTTTAGGTGATTTCAAATATCAACATTGGCTTTAGAGATCATGCACCCCCCCTTTAAGCAAGCTCTTTCAGTAGTTCTGAATCAGACCTGCAAATCGTTCAGAAGGAATTTTTGCCCAGTCCCCTTTATAAAACTGCTCCAACAGGTCTGGTGTGAACCGCTCTTTTGAGGTCATTTCTATGAGGTTAAGATCTGGGCTTTGGCTAGGCCACTCCAAACGGCGCATTTTGTTTTTCTTAAGCCAGTCTGTGGTGGATTTCCTTCAATGCTTAAGGTCATTGTCCTGCATCAACCAACTTCTACTGAGCTTCAACTGGCGGACAGCCACCCTGACATTATCCTGTAGGATATTTTGTGAAATTCAAGTGGTCCAGGTCCCAAGGCAGCAAAGCGTCGACTCCAGTTTGCCAGCTTCTGACACAAATGAGCTTTGATTAAAGTTATTAATCTATGGGTTCACTTATATTTTTCTCCAGCACTGTGAATGTTTAATGGGTGTTTAAAAAAAAAAACAAAAAAACACAAGAATCTATAATTATTTGTGTGTTGTCAGCTTATACACATTGTGTTTGTCTATTGTTGTGTAGATGAGGATCAGATCACATTTTATGCCAAATCACTGTAGAAAACCAGGGTTCACATACTTTTTCTTGCCACTGTATATTATATTATTTATCACATATTAAGTATCAGGTAAATTCAAACTGTAAAAGCTTACCATAAATATTTTATTTTACATTTGACCACCATTTCCTTTATAACGTAATAAAAGCAGACGTTGTTGTGTACTTTGATGTAATTTAAGATGTCGTGTTTACATGAATTCTTTATTAGTCGCTTTGAATGATAAATGCCTCCGTTTAAATGTCATTGGATATCTACAGGAAAACAATGTAGTGTCATTGTTGGTGTGGGTGTTGTAGGTGAAGGGTGCAGCTCACCTGACACAGGTGTCCTAGGGGTGGTTAAGGTGTTTGTGAGTAGTTTTGAGTCGCAGCTTGCAACCAGGTAACCATTTAACTAACACAAATCAGGATCTGTACACACGAGTCATGGTGGTGGAGATAAAAGTAGAGTACTGGTAAGATCTTTGACTATCAAGTCTATGTGGTTTTAACAAGGATGTGTTTATGGTTAAAATAATGTGTTTTTAGACGACGTGTAGCATACATTAGTATTTACTTCAGTCAATTTTTGGTATTACATTAATATTACACAGTGTTAATCTCTAGCCTAGTAAATTGATTAACTGTATTATAGACTGATACATACTTTAATATTTACTATACAACTGTAATTATTTACGTGGGAAGTTTAAAAAAAAATATTTTTATACATTTGAAAGTTGTTTTTAATAACTTTACGGCTGCGTCACAAAATCAAGTAAGCTATAATGCCATCATATTAGGCCAACATGCTAAAAATGCATAATTTGAAACTCAGCGTAGGCTGTGGTGTAGCTATGAAGGTGGAGAAACCGGAGAAACCACTTGTCTTGTGTATCATAACTTCACAACAGAAATGAATCCAAAATTGTGTTGTAACCCACCAGCGGCGCATGAGGCTACGCACCCCGCTTCCAGGAACTGAAGCGAAAGATCAACGCCAAGTTTCCTGATGCGGTGGTGTCTGGCTCTGTGGGCAGAAGAGGTTAAGTACATCGTGTCCTTCATAACTTTCATTTGTGTTCGTAATTTAGGCCTACCTCAGCACATCTGCTGTAGTTTATTTTTCTAATGTAATGTTGATTCATACAAAAGTACTAGGGCATAAAATTCCTAAATATTGTAATGTTTTTGAACCTTACCATAGTAAATATTAAATGTAGTCCCATCATTTTTATCAATTTATAGAGAATTCCCTATTACAGTAACAAAGTTTAGTAATCATTTGTTAAAAAAAACGTATTGTTTTTTCCTAAAGGGTGTTATGAGGTGGTGATCAATGATCATCTGGTCTTCTCAAAGTTAGAAACGGGTGGTTTTCCTTTTGAAGAAGATGTAAGTATTAATATACAGGCCTAAACTAATTTTGTTTGTGTGTTGGTGATGTGTGGCTGGCCACTTTACTTTGTAAGTGATTTTCATATCTCATTTGATAATCAGTGTGTTGGGAGGGATTTGACGGGAAGGATGTGTGGATTAAAGGATGGATAGTCAAATTCAATGGTGAAGCATGGCAGAAGTTAGCTGAATATCTGAAATTAACAAATGAATTCCGAAACAAGTTAACTTGTTCCTGTATTTTCCTTTTTAATAATAAGGGTTTGTAATCACAATCAGATAGTTTCCATATTTTTGCTTGATTTTTTTTTGTTTTTCATTTTCACAACTTTCATTTTTGTGATCCCTGTAGATCATGGAGGCCATCAATGAAGCTGAAGATGGCAAGCCTCAGAAGATTACCAGAAAACGTAAAGAGTGCATCATCATGTAATGCCCAACATAAACATCTCATCTGAGATGGGGTCCAGCCTCTGAGCGATCTTCAGCTGTCTCCTTTTTCATTCTACTTCACACTGAGTTTGTTGGACGTAAATGATTGCCATAGCTAAAAATTCATGTTATGGTATGAGACTAAAGTCCAGAAAACTCTAAAGCTGAGGTAGAGCAATAAAGTAGACAGTGAAGTAAAGCAGTAAACTATTCTTGTAATGTTAATTCTCCTATTTAATAAGATCAAGCACATCTAGTCTTATTCTGATGCAGCCTGAAGTTAGATCCATTGTTTTAATAGAATATCAAAACTTATTTAAAAAGAGTTATTTTAAATAATATTATGAATAATATGTGACCCTGGATCACAAAACCATAATTATTAAAAACTTTGATCTATCATCTGTATGAATAAGCTTTCATTGAAAAATCTAGAATATGGGGGTGCAAAAAATCTAAATATTGAGAAAATTGCTTTTAAATTCGTCCAAATAAAGTCATCAGCATCACATATTATGAATGATAAATCATTTTTGATATATTTACGTTAGGAAATTTACAAAATATCTTCATGGAACATGATCTTTACTTAATATGCTAATCATTTTTGGCATAAAAATTGATATTTTGAGCCATACAATGTATTGTTGGCTATTGCTAAAAATACACTCGTGCTACTTATGACATGGTTTTGTGGCCCAGGGTCACATATTATTCAAATTATTTCTATATGGAGATAAATTCAGATGTAGAAAAACGCTTGATTAATTCACTGAAATTAGTACTAATAGTCTGTCTTGTTCAATTAATATTGAATATAATAAAATATTATATATTATTCTATTTATTTTAGATGCTCTTCCTGTGATCCATGTAGAACAAAAATAAATGTTATAGTTACTGAAAATGTCTTTTTTATTTTTATTAAAGGTTGACGGTTGTTTATTTTGTCTCCTACATTGAACAGGTCCGAAACATTTGGGCAAACATAAGTAAATATGGTCATATTAGGGTTTATTATTAGTTTGTTAAACTATCTAGTGCAGAAATGCATGTTTTATTCACAGGCTTTCACATTGTAAACCTATTTACCACCACTAGAGGGCGCTTTAATTCGACAATTACGTTCATGCATTAGTAGAATAAAGAGTTGAGTGCTGACAATTTTTAAATAATGTTAAAGTACTTAATTCGATAAAACTTTATTCTTAATTAATTAATTAATTAAAGTTACATTTTCTTACCCCATTGGCCGACATATTTTTTGTTTCAAGCATAAACTCTTAATTTTACAGCTGATCACAAAACAAAGTTAATATTTAGGCCATTTATCTTCTCAAATAGCTAAATGTATCTCAAATTAAGAATGTTTAGATGTTTGTACTGGAAATCAAGACAAAAAAAGTTAGAAATCCATTTTATTCTTATTATTATTATTTATATTATTATTTATTGCAGAGTTATTATCAACCCAGCATTGGGTCAAAAAGGGGTGGGGTTTTAATTTAACTTATGCTGGGCTGTTTCAACCTAAAATATTAGGTTGTTTTAACCCATTGTTGGGTGAAATATTTTCTGGGTTGTTTTAACCCAATGTCTTTGTTCGTCTTTTTTTGATCCAATCCTGAGTAAAAAAATAAGAGAGTGTATATATCAATGAATATACTCAAACAGTATACAGACTAGGCCTATATAATGACTAAATCACTAACTTTAGTTAAGTGCTGTTTCCATGTTTAACAATGAAAAGATATGTGGCTATAACCAGTTCAATGAAGAGTTTCCAACACTGCGCTGTAATTTTAAAAACTACAGTTGTGTGAACGCCCTTAAAGCAGCTAGTGATAGTCTATGTGTGTCCTTCAGGCTGGCATGGTTATCATTGAGCATTCAAGTTGCTGTGTTTTATCATAAAATACCAGAGACTGCAGGAGGGACACACCTACATACAGTGTGTTGTACAATGTAATATGTGTGCTATAATATGAGCGCTGGAGAAAAGTGTCACACAAACATTAGTCTAAGGTTTTTTAATGGAAAGAACAACTCTCATGAGATTATAAATGCAGGCGTATAAAAATGAGAATGGATATTTTAATGTGTTAATTACAATAATATAATAATCAACACTGAAAGCTGTAATAATACCCAGTTACATATTTATAGATATCATACTTGACATTTGTTTCATTGGTTCACTGAGTCTATATTTTTTTATTGTTTAGCTATAAATTGTTTAGCTATAAATATTTACTTTTAATCTTATACTTTAGTTTGATCTTATATTTTAAATATTTTGCATTGTCTATAGTGTTGTTTCTCAACCAGGGGGCTGAGGACAACAGGAGACCTCAACAAATTTCCAAGGAGGCCTAACTTAAAATTATTAAAAATGAGAAAAACAAGCATTAAAATAAGCAGAAACAAACAAAATCAAAATCACAGATTTCTTATTGTTTTATTGTTTGGATATATAATATTCAAATATTGTTATGACCAATAGGGGGGCTTTGAAGTAAAGGTTAAGAACCACTGGTCTATAGGGTTGGCCAGATTTTATTTCACTAGAAGTGATATAACTGTGTATGTGTGTGGCAAATAAAATCTTGAATTTTATTTTTATCTTTGAAAATGTGAAAGAAAAGCATATTGGTTTTGTCAATATTCCAAGGCATGCACCTTACCTTTCTTCAGCATAATTTTAAAAATCATTTTTAATCAATCATACCACATTTTATTATTTCCATTTAGTCAATAATTCAAAATCAAAATTAACATTGTTAAAGTGAATTTACACAAAAAAACACCCCGGACAGGTTTTAAATTAATCCAGAACTAAGCCATATTAGGACATTTAAGTCGTTTTTTACAAACATACCTTACAAAAAAACATTACTGGTGTGCATCTTGACACAAAACAGTGGCACTGATATATGAAAAGATAGATTTGTGCAAGATGTTTTTTAAATAAAGGCATCTCAAACATGCATTTTTATCTGGGACTAGGATAAGCCCTGTTTGGAAAACCACCCCCAAATGTTATAATGTTTTAAGTTTGAGGTATTACAAGTCACAAAAAAATCTGTTTTAGCAGTCAGATACATAAACAAATAGACTCTCTCTAAAGAAGAGTCCAGGTTCCCTCTAAACTTGTTCAGTGGTTTTGTAAAATAGCATGTGGGTTAATTTACAGCTCATGGATCCATGTAAAGCCTCTCTCTGTTATTCCTCTCTTAAAAGGTCTCATCGCTACATGACTAATTAATGAACTCTCTTAATCCTGACACAAGGACTGCTGATATCAGTTGTGTGTGTGCCAAAAGACTAATCATTGCCTATATCGACAGGTGGAAATCCACATAAACCATCTAGCATACTCTTCCTTATGGATTCGTAGATGTTTTTATAAAACATTATTATGCATCCTGTTGGTGTGTGTATACTGTGTCCCTGTAATCTCAACATGAGTTTCTTCACTCAAGGTCTTTGTCTTGTGTCTTACCATACTGTATGTACAGATACATTTTTACTAAAACAGCCTAATAATTGCAAGGACAGAAGCAATCTGCGTTTATTAAGGGCACAGTGATAATAGGACAGGACAATGTCAGAAGTGTTTACTGGATCTTTGACTTTGGCACTTCGATGGAACCCCAGGAAACTGGACCACTGGGCGACCACCATCTACATGTTTCAGGTGATCTGTCAGGTGTATCATTACCATTCATTAAAGAAGTCTTTTACACTCTAAAAATGTCTGGGTTATTTTTGAACCATAATGGGTAAATATTGGACAGAACACACCGCTGGGTTAAAATTGACCCAATGATGGGTTGTTTTAACCCAACTGCTGGGTTATTATTACCTGCATAACAACAACCCACCATTGGGTCAGTTTTAACCCAGCATTTGTTCTGTCCAATATTTACCCATTATGGGGCAAAAATCCCCCAGCCATTTTTAAAATGTACGCTCTCGCTTCTTATATAATGTTTTGAATTTGTTGTGGTTCATAAAATGGCTTCAATTGCATCAATTTTCACAATAATGGGCACTTAAAGATCAAAATTTTTTTGAATTTTGTTTCACACACTGAGGAATTTAAATGCCACATACCCTCTTCAGGGCATGAAATAAGTCAAAATATTTGTATTCCTATATACTGTAAAAAATTTGCTGTAATTTTGCAGCTGGTTGCCAGTAACTTACTGTAGAAGATAAAGTCTAAAAATGTTTCATGTTCATTTAACTTTGAACAAAATGTTGCCCGTAAATAACATAAATGTAAAATCTACGGTAAGTTACTCGCAGCTAGTTGCCAGTACTACCCAATAATGCTGTATTTTCTACAGAAATTTTTTACAGTGTAGGAGTAAAATAAAATTACAAAAGATTTTAAACTTCTTGAGGGCGTTTCTCGGACAGGGTTTAGATTAATTACATGTTAAAATATGTCAGCACAATGTGTTTTTAAATGAATGCAGCTTAAATGTGCATTTTAGTCTGGGACTTAGTTATTTTCAACCCAGCGTTGAGTCAAAATGGGACAAGCCCAGTACTGGGTTACAGTTAACTCAAAAAATGTATATCTGACCCAACATTTTGGGTTGAAACAAACTAGCATGGTTTAAATTAAAACCCAGCGGGCTGGGCTCTTCCCTTTTTGACCCAATGCTGGGTAACATTTTTCATGCCTAAATAAATGTTTATATACTGTTTATTTGTATTCTATGATAAGATATTGTATGAAATGCATGGTTTATGTCTGCTGATAATATTGTATCTCAGTATAAAATTGATTGAATGTGACTTTTGCACAACTGTCGATGAGAGTTTTGTACTTTTTATTTCATTGGAAAAAGATTATTTCTACAAAAAAAATCAAACTTATAGATGCTAAAATCTTATATACAGCTGTGATTTCTCCCTAAAAGATATTGGCCTGGTTTCACAGACAAGGCTTAGCTTAAGCTAGGACTATGCTTTAGTCAAATTAGCATATTTAAGTCAATTTTATTAAACATTACTGGTGTGCCTACACTGTAAAATAATTCTGTAGAAATGACAGTATTACTGGCAGCTGGTTGCCAGTAACTTACTGTAGATTTTATATTTATGATATTTACTGGCAACGGTTTGTTTAAAGTTATATGAACATGACACATTTTCAGTCTTTATCTTCTACAGTAAGTTACTGGCAACCAGCTAAATAATTACAGCAAATTTTTTTTACAGTGTAAGGTCAAAACAATGACACTGACATATTTTAAGATATGTCAGGGCAAGTTATTTTCAGTTAAGACACCTCAAACATTCATTTTAGTCTTGGAGCCTTAAGCCTTGTCTGTGAAACCAGGCAATTAAATTTTGACCTTGCTGAGCCCAACAAAAGTGTAATCATGTTTAAAATACTAATAGAAAATACTTACATGCATGTGATAAAAACAGTTGTGATATCAGAATGATGTCAGAACGATCAAACTATTCATGTGCAAAAGTCCCAACATGATTGAAAGGGAGACAGGGGATAAAGAAACAGGCTGTGTTTACAAAAAAAGTTAAGGTTTCATAAAGGGTCCTTCACCGTAATGCCATAGAAAAACCATTTTTGCTTTTCCACTGAACCATTCAGTCAAAGGTTATTAAAAAAACATTTCTTTCTTACCATTTAATAGTCTGAAGAACCGTTTTTCCTCAACAAGGAACCTTTTCTGCAACTGAAAGGTTCTTTGGGTGTTAAAGTTTCTTTATGAAACCATAATAAAGAAATATATAAAGAAAACATTAAGCATTTAGAAGTATAGCAAAATCATTCATCTGAATATAAACTTAATATTTCAAAATTTCAAATAAAAATAAGTTTTTGTATTGATGAACTGCTTTAAAAATCTAACTTTATCATTTACTTTTCTAGTCAAGAAGACACAATGGCACTGTCTGCTGAGAATGACTTCAACCTGAAAGGAGATGGAGGTCCATTTACAGAATCTGGGAAAATGTAAGAATCTAAAAGGCACATAACAGATTGTTTTCTTTAATGAAAGGTAACACATGTGATGATATGAAATTTTAAACTGAGCTCTCATTGGCTGACATGCGTCAGTGTTTCCGTGACTCAGCAGATATCAAACTTATGAGAGGGCCATGAAGGGGGGGAAACCCCAACCGCTACTGAAGGGCTGTCTGCTATATCTTAACGTAAAGGGAATCCCTAACATCTACACAACTTGACGTCAGAAAGCAAGATGCTGTTTGACTGATTATTTTGCACTGCTAATGTGTTGCTAAATGTTAGGTAAAGCTCAAACACACAGTTTCACTCATTCTAATGTTGAGAAGGTCTAACCATTTTTGGGGGTGCCATAAGTGTTGTACCTTTCACATTTATGCTCTAACCAAAACTAGCAAGTCCATTGCTAATTGACATTACTAAGTTAAGGGTAATAGTAGTAGTTTGGGAGTGGTATTAGGGCTGGGGTATTCCTACTCCAAGGTGGCCCCATTGATAAAGCTGTTTGCCTGAGTATAGGTGTCTTATCACCCCCTCCCACCCCTGGGTGCTCAAAGCATGTCACTTTTTTTGGGTTTCCGCGCACTACGTGACTTTACGTCTTTTTCCATTACCCTCCCATGTCTTTTGAATCGGCCCGAGGTCAGTCTTGAGTTGGCCGTTCCAGCGCGTAGCCACGAAAACTCAGCACAGAAACCCGCCAGGAACACCTGGGCTCAGGTAAGGGTGTGTCCTGCTTTGGGACATTTTTAGATTTAGACTTTATGAGAAGGTCTATTTGGGTAGACAGAGATTAATGTGGGTGCAAATGTAAAAGTGGTCTGTTGTGAAGTGGGGGACACTTGCTAAAGGTAACTTCAAGTAGTAAATTCAAAAATTTCAGTCAAGTGTCACAAAAAAATATATGAGAGTTAGAAGCTAAATGACAGTGTGATTTCCAAAATGTGTAATAAGCTATCTGGGTGTATACTGGGTTACGTATGACTACAAACTGTACATGTGCATGTCAAAGTGAATAGGTCTGGCTTTATTTGCAAATAGTATCAATTACAAATTCAAATTATTTATGTTTGCCAGGCATTTGTGAGCTTTACAGCAATTCTCTTTCTTTTTTTATTTAAGCAATTTTGCACATAAATTATATTTTGATAAAAATAATATTAATCAAACAGAGATTCAAATTATATGATTTATTTTCCAAAACAATTGTAATGCATTTTTTAGGTAAAAATTACATTTCTGAGCTGTATTAATTTACACCCTTATATTATGTTGTATGTAAAGTTTATTATTTAATCTATAGGTTAATTCTTTCATTAATTAGCTGTAATATTTTAATAATAATTGTTATTATCAATGTTGTCATTGTTATTAGCATAAATCCCAAGCAGGCAAATTTATGTAGAGCTAAACCCATTTTTAAAGATAAAGTTTTTATCATTAAGTAAATGCCTTAAACAGTTTAATACGTTTTATGGGACATCTAAATCCACTGTGATAATCAGATTTGCTTGTATTTAATTCATATATGAGTATTTGTCTTCAAACTTCTGATGAAGTAGTATATGAGTTTTAACCGTTACAGTCAGACAACATCAGGACATAAGCACAGTTTACTCTATCTGCCTTTGTCACTGTGTTCAGTGAGGGACAGAATATTTCTTATCACACAATTGACGTTCAGTCTTCAGATAATTGCCCGTCTTACACGCCCATGTGGCAGTTATGTGAGCCCAAAATTTTTGCCCCTAAAAAAAATGACATTTGAAATAAATGAAATGCACTTTAAAAAGTGTAGAGTTTAAATATGCTGCAAGTTGCTTTCGATAAAAGCGTCTGTTCAATGCATACATTTATTTTTTTAATAAAAAAAATAAAACCACAGTAACATTTAAAATGTGCAAAGACTTATCATTAGTATTAAAAGTACTCTAAGTATATGCAAATGTTAAATCTGCTATTGAATATATACATATTTCATGCAAATACTTCTGGCATGGGTTGTAATATATTATCTTTATGCAAGCACTTAATGAGTGGAAAAATGTGTTCCTGTAGCTCAGTTGGTAGGTTATAGGATCGGCTCCTAGAGAACTGACGTAATGAATAGCCTGTAAGTTGTAGATAAACGTGTATACATGTACTGAAGGAATGAATGAAAAATAAGCACTGCGTTTAACAGATTGATGCTTACAATATTTGACTGTGTTGTTTTTCTCTTTCCCTCGTGTCACTCGTGTGTGAATGAAGGTTATGTGTGAGATTTTCTGAAAGTTCTGGGACAGAGAGAAGAAGTTCAGATAATCTCCATGATGGAAGCCGTTGTATCATTTGAAGGGGTGAGAGGAACCTTTCAAATTCACTATAGTGGCTGACACAATAGATTGTTATATCTATACATTTAATAACAGGTGTAGTAAATAAAGCCTCTCTCTTTCCCTCTCTAAAGGACAATGACACATCCTATGAGGGCAGCGAGTCAGCTTTACCCTATCCATATAATTTGTAAGTATCATACGTGTCCTACATGATCACTCATTGATGAAAAATAAATTTTGCACCGTTTTTAAGCAGCCAAAGCTACGGTTAAAAGTCCTACAGAAATATACATTAAAATCTCACAATCTGTCTGTACTACTCATTTTTTTCAGTCATTTTAAATGCTAATAATTTGTTTATTAATTAAGGTATTAATAACAACAATAATAATAAAATAAATAATTGAATAACAAATTAATAATGAATTAAATAATATAATATATTTTTATTGAGTCATTATTTTTAATGCCGTATTATATTATTGATTCCACCACCTTTGGTAAAGTAAAACCTTTGAGTTGAGACCATTTTAAATATTTTATGCTAATGACTCAAACCTCTTATCAATATTATTTATTTATTTATTTATTTTGGTATTTAATACTGAGTTCACAAGTACAATTCTGACTAAAACAAAAGCAGCAGCAGTAAAACAAACTAGATTATTAGGGTTACAGTAGATGGTAAAGCTGTAATATGTCTCCCCCTTGTGGCTGGGACTCAGAGGGCAGTAAGAGGGTTGGACCGTGTGAGGTTTTTGTTTCTTGTGTCAGGGTTGGCTTGAGTCGATTTGTAAGACGATGGAGATCAGTGTGGCCTATGGTGCATAACATCTGGTGAGTGTGTTTGGCTAGGACAGCCGCATGTTTCTAGTGTGTGCTGTAGTTTGCGCTCTCTGTCGCCCTCTACAGGACGCCTGCGGAACACAAGGGCAGCTACGACTTGGAGCAGACGAGGCAAAATGAAGAGGAGGAGCCGCATCAGACTTTCACCCTCTCTAGAGACCTGGAGGCTGTGTTTATCATACACATAAATCATATATTAAAAACACAGCACCCACTTTGCTCCAAAACTGGCTTACTGGTTTGAGTTCATTTAAGCTGGTCTTTCAATTGTAAATATCTAAAATAACCCAAACCAGTTAAGTCCAGTCAAGTTTGCTGCTTTTTAAAGACTTTTGTCCTGAACTCATTCACCAATTTTTCATTCTCTAAATATTTTTTATATTTTCCCCCTTCAGCTGCTCTAAATACCAACACCAATGCCATCAAGAGAGGAGATGCAGAGGTGATACGTGGTTTTTTAATAATCAATTATGCGCATTAAGGTGCATTATTTATTTATTATACCCTTAATAAAAATGATATGTGTCCTCATCAGGCATACGTTGAGATGAATGAGCTTCAGGGAGATGTGTGGCAGGAAATGGGACGATGGGTGGGCTATGAGGAGAACTTCAGCCCTGACACTCAACAGTGGGGTCCCTCCCATGTCTCCTATCTCACTTTCAAAAGTCTCATTCAACTTCGTAAGGTCATGAGCACAGGTGAGACACAGAATGACACATTTAGACACTTTAAATGAAGTGGTGAATTGAACAGTGAGGATAATTTAACATAAAAGTTTATTAAATGTACATATGAGTCAAGCCCCTCTTAGAAATGACACATTCATTAAGAGCTCATTAAGAGCAGTAGGTTTATATATATTCAATTAGTCTAACACAAAATAAATATGTACTATAATTTATTGATTTCTTTTTAATTGCGTTAACACAATTAGTTTGGGTTCTGGAAAAAGAATTTCCCAGCATGCTTTGCATGCAACTGCTTTTGGGGAGCAATTTTTTAAATTAAGTGTTATTTTATGCATTTTTAGGTAAAGAGAAAGTCTTAATAGTGTTTAATGTCCGTTTATCTTATTGATTTAGAAGTGTTTGTGTTATATTTTTTCAAATTGTTTGGTTACCATCGTGTAGAAGAGTGACGCTTGTGGTTAGGTTGTGGATGTGCCGTATTTCTCTCAATGAGCACTAACTGTGTTAATGCCTGTTTGGAGATCAGTCTCTTCTCACATGCTCATCCAAAGTATCATATTATGTTAATGTTATTATTGTTAGCATGCCAACATGTGCTTACAGAATGCTTATTAGTATGATATTAAAATGTTTTATATAAAATAACAGAATTGAGTATTCAGACTACACTACATTGAGTTATTCATACTTCACTAAATTGAGTTATTCAGACTACACTAAATTGAGTTGCGGCAACTAATTGAGTATTGCCATTTACTTTAAATTGAGTTGGACTAACTCAATCTATTTTAATTGTGTAAAGCAGTTTTTTTGAGTGTATGAAGATAACAGAATTTAGGGGGTTTCATGAAACCTCACGATGACATTTACGAGGCTTTGTTTTGACTGTACCTAGGAGCCATCCTGTTGGATGTTGATGAAAGCAGCTTATCAAGCGTTGCTGAGAAGATGGTGGAGCAACTTCTGCTCAAAAAAGAGATCCGGTCCACTGACCAGGACACTCTTCTGGCAATTTTGCAACGCAGGCGCAGGTAAAATACATGTCTCATAGCCCCTCCTTTTTTTCAAAATGTATCAAACATGAAATAATGTTCCTCAAAAATTGATAATCTTAATTATTTATGTTGTTTCACAGTCAGTTAGAGGACACTTCACCTTCTAGTCCTGGTGATATACAGCTGCAAACATTCTCAGTCACCAAACAGGTACCAGTTTACCAATTAATCCATGCAATCCATCCGTCCTGTATTATTATGTTGTTTCTCTGTCAGTCTCTAGTACTCATCGTTTGCTGATTCTTTTCCATAGCGAGATATGGCCGATCGTGTGGAGGCCTCAGTTGTTTTATCAGGTGAGAGAACATTTCTTTTTATTCCATAAGGTTTATCATCCCATGTACCATACGTCTAATGCTCATGTCTTTCTCAAGGCGCTGTGGACAGCCTTCAGAAACCAGTGGTGGCGTTTGCACGTCTGCGGGATTCAGTGGTGATGGATGGAGTTTTGGAAGCTCCTATCCCAGTTCGCTTTGTGTTCTTCCTGGTGGGTCCCAGTCAAAGCGGCCTGGATTATTATGAGAGCGGCCGTGCCATGGCCTCACTGATGGCTGACTGGGTAAGATTGTGTCTCATTTCTCTCACAAGTTCATAATGATGTGAATCTTAATATCATGAACGCAAATTAGAAAGCTAGTAAGGTTGTTGCAACATTAGGTATTAAAGTTACTCATTAAAATACAGCCTGTGTTTTTCAACAGGGTTACTGTATACTTTGATTGATTTCCTTCTGGTATCATTTGTTTTGATTAGCATGCATTCATTGTACCTGTAACACATCCAGTGACGATCATAAAAAAATGTGTGACTTTATGTAAAATGCCAAAGGTGTTCAGTAAGGTATATGACAGGTTTTTATTTTCTATTATCCTGATGTCACTTATTATCCTGGTAGGTGATTATTTGTAAAGGTGCCTTCTGGGAATTTCTATAGAGCAAATATTTAAATGCTCTGGAACAAGAAAGCCTAAAAATATTTGAGTGCAGGAGCAGTGTTACTTAAAGGGAACTTAAAGGGAATATAGTGAGACAAAGGTGATAAAATGATGAGTAGAAAAGAGAGTCATGTATTGGACTCTATCCGTCATAACATCTTCATCCCATATCTGTTGACAGGTGTTCAGTCTGGAGGCTTACCTGGCCACAAACGAGAAGGATCTGACCAATGCCATGGCAGACTTCATGGATTGCAGCATTGTAATCCCACCTACGGATATCCAGGATGAGGCCATGCTCAAGCCAATCATCAGCTTCCAAAAGAAGATGCTGCGTGAGAGGGCCCGCCCATATGACACCCGACTTATGCCTGGAGGTATAAGGTTTTAAAGGAAAACACCACCGTTTTTCAATATTTTGCTGTGTTCTTACCTCAACTTAGACAAATTAATACATACCAATCTTTATTGAATGCGTGCACTTAATCTTTGTACAGCCCTTCATGAATGTATTAGCATTTAGCCTAGCCCCATTCATTCCTATGGCTCCAAACAGGGATGAATTTAGAAGCCACCAAACACTTCCATGTTTTCCCTATTTAAAGACTATTACATGAGTAGCTACACGAGTAAGTATGGTGGCACAAAATAAAACTTTTGTTGGGAGCCATGGGAATGAATGGGGCTGGGCTAGATGCTAACACATTTAAAAGGCATTGTACAAGGATTAAAAGTGTACGCATTAAAAAAAGATTGATTCATCTAAGTTGAGGTAAAAACATAGTAAAATATTGAAAAACGGTGGGGTTTTTTCTTTAATAAAATGATCCAGAGTTTCTTTTATTCTGATCAGATATATTAAACTTAAAATGCTACACGCAGAGATCAGCACAATTCTTAAAATAATATCGACTTAAATGTTTTGGCTAGTTTGATCATGCTTTTAGCTACCAGTATAATTTGCATTAGATCATTTTTAAATCATTTACACATATTTTCCCCCAAATCAGTCCAAAGACTCAGAATGTGCCTGGTCATAACTACAGAAAATCAGCATCCTTTTACACTTACATTTCATTTTTTTTTATGCATTGCATTAGGTGATTTTAGTTACAAATTTCATAAATGTACTAACATGCAGATTAATTGTGACTTCTTGGAAAGCTCTTTTCTCTTTCTATCTGCAGTTGGACTGCACATTTCTGTATCCTATTCTGATCTCTGGAATGATGTAATTTTGTTTGTTTAGTCCTAACTGGATCGGAAGAGCCACGGGAGGATCCACTGGCCCGTACCGGCTATCCATTTGGCGGTATGGTCAAAGACATAAAACGCCGCTACAAGCATTATCTCAGTGACTTCACTGATGCCCTGAATCCTCAGGTGCTCTCTGCTATCATCTTCATCTATTTTGCTGCCCTTTCTCCTGCCATTACCTTTGGAGGACTGATGGGTGAGAACATATTCTGCAAGCATTTGATGAAATACATTCACTGTAGGCAGACCGTTGACTTTTATAGATGCTGTAAAAAGAAAAGAAAATGTGTATAGATGTGCTATCCAAAAGAAATTATGTAGGCCTATATATTTAAGCTATAAATGTCTTATTAAGATTTGATGCAACTGATACACTGCAAAAAATTACTGTCTTACTTAGTATTTTTGTCTTGTTTTTAGTATTAACTTAATATGTATTTTCTTAATGAGCAAAATTACCTAGAAAAATAAGTCTTGTCTTTAGACATAACATTTAAGGAAATTAGTGCTTTAAACAACTGCAAAAAATTACTGTCTTACTTAGTATTTTTGTCTTGTTTTTAGTAAAAATATAAAAAAAAATCTTAAATTAATATGTATTTTCTTAATGAGCAAAATTACCTAGAAAAATAAGTCTTGTCTTTAGACATAACATTTAAGGAAATTAGTGCTTTAAACAAGCCAAAAATCTGCCAATGGAATAAGAAAAGTTTTCTTGAAATAAGTTAACTTTTTTCATAAACACTTAGTTCAAGATTTTTTTTCTTGTTCCATTGGCAGGTTTGTATGCTTGTTTTAAGCACAAATTCGCTTAAATTGTATATTTTTGGTCTAAAAACTAGACTTATTTTCTTGGGTCGTTCCGCTCATCAAGAAAAAGCATCCCAATTTAAGAATCTCTAGATATTTTTACTGAAAACAAGTAAAAAAATACTAAGATTTTTTTTCTTGAAAATCATTTTTTTGCAGTGTATCTCAATAGTTCTTCAAAAGCATTGGTGAAAATCCAATCCAAGAAAACTATTAACTTCTTTATTTTTTGCTTCTTTTCGATGTCTCTATTTCTATTAGCGGAAAAGACGGGCGGCATGATAGGGATCTCTGAGATGATGGTCGCAACCTGCGTGCAGGGTGTCATTTTCTGTCTGTTTGCGGCTCAGCCAATTCTGGTCATCGGGTTTACCGGTCCTTTGATGGTTTTTGAAGAGGCGTTCTATAACGTGAGGGTTTTACCTTGAAAAATTGGGCTTGAAGGATCACTGTACTCAAAAACAAAAATGAGTCATCTAAACATATTTATCCATCTTTCGTTAGTTCTGCTCATCTAATGGCTTCGAGTACATTGTGGGGCGCGTCTGGGTAGGCATATGGTTGATCGTCATTGTGGTGGTGATTGTGGCGGTGGAGGGCAGCTTCCTCGTACGCTACATCTCACGCTTCACCCAGGAGATCTTCTCCATCTTGATCTCTCTCATTTTCATCTACGAGACCTTTTCCAAGCTAATAAAGGTAAGCGGGGTTACATGCAAAATTTATAATAAAAACAAATGAATAATAACAAATATTTTAAAAACTCTTTTCAATCCTCAGATTTTCCAAGAACATCCTTTGCAGCTAAACTACGATGAACTGAACAAGACCTCGGACGACCACTTTTACCGCATCAGCATCAAAAACACCACAACCCCTCCTAGTGGCAATACTACACAGCCCTCAATACATAAAGAGTACCCCAACACGGCTTTGCTCTCCATGTGTCTTATGTTTGGGTGTTTCTTCATTGCATACTATCTCCGTGGGTTTAAAACTGGAGTCTTTCTCCCTGGTCCAGTAAGTATGCCTGGTTCTGCTGTAACTTCTTGGCTAAGTCTGTGCCACAGCAACAAATGTGGTAAAATCCAAGCAAATCTAAAGTAATGATTCTGGTAAAAAAAAAATTATTTACGTCAAGTATATAGCCCTTTAAATATTCAGATTTGGGCCATCTGGCAAATGATTTTTGTCATAGCATAAATTATTATTCGTTGTGACGCATGCTGTCCTTGCATACTGTATCACTCTTAATACAAGTACATACAATACAAGCTAATATTGTACAGTCATGAGCCCAGGTTAACATTGTTGTTAAAACACTTTACCCCATCAGATTCGTCGGATGATTGGAGATTTCGGCGTTCCCATTGCCATCTTCTTCATGATCACTTTGGATATCCTCATCACAGATACCTACACACAGGTTTGAATAACAACCACTTTGCTGTTGTACTGTTAAAAAAAGGCTCTGATCTACAGTTAAACCTTGTTGTAAGCTGTTTCACTGCCTATTGCTTACAGACAGAACGCAGCAGATATTTTCTATGGCGGCATCCAATTCTAGAATCTCATAGTGATTCACCTGTAGGCAGCAATTTTCTGTTATATTTAGTGCTCTTCATGCAAGGTGCACATAGCTTTGTAGTCTATGCTGGTTTCTTAGACAAAATGACTCAACCTAAACTGGAACATAAATTGATTCATGTTGCAAATCTGGACCAAATGAACTTGAATGTTGACCTTACAACATCAGTGCAAGACAATAACAGATGGGTTTATTTATACAATTCATAGTTTATATGTTTTCCCCATCCTGCTTTAGAAACTGGAAGTGCCAAAGGGTCTGACCGTGTCCAATCCCGCTGCCAGAGGATGGTTTATTCACCCACTGGGCAATTTAACCACAGATCCTTTCCCAATCTGGATGATGTTCGCTTGCTTTGTTCCTGCCTTGCTAGTCTTCATCCTTATTTTCCTCGAGTCCCAGATCACTACGCTGAGTGTCTCACTTATAAAAAAACATGAAGAATGTGTGACTACATTAATTTCATTCTTTCACTCAGTCAATATTAAAGATTTTCACAGAATGTTTTTTGTAGGACAAAAATGGGTTTTCATAGACTGGGTAGCATATTAGCAGTGCAGGCTGCAATTCATTAGCACTGTTGTGTGTAGATGCGTACACTAGCTTGTCCTTCTTGGATTGGATTTCATTGTTGCTTTACTAACCAACTTTTCACCAATCCAGGCTGATTGTAAGCCAGCCTGAGAGAAAAATGGTAAAGGGCTCTGGTTTCCATCTGGACCTTCTCCTTATTGTGTTCCTGGGTGGAGTTTGCTCTATCTTCGGTGTCCCTTGGCTTAGTGCTGCGACAGTCAGATCTGTGACCCATGCCAATGCCCTCACTGTCATGACCAAAGGTCCCAAGCCAATGATTGAACGAGTGATAGAACAGAGGGTCAGTGGAATTTTGGTGGCGGTGCTGGTTGGTAAGCTCCATCTTTCTTTGCTGTAATAACACTAAATATGTAAACAGCTGCAGATAAAGGTTTTTATTGCTACAATTTGAAAAATGTAATAATTCTTTACCCACAGGGGTTTCAATTCTGATGGAGCCTGTCCTGAAGATGATACCTCTGACTGCACTGTTCGGCATCTTCCTCTATATGGGTATCACTTCGCTGAGTGGCATCCAGCTTTGGGACCGAGTACTTCTATTATTTATGCCGAAAAAGCATCATCCACGTGTTCCTTTTGTTACTCATGTAAGATATTGTATTCAGAAACACACACACATCTTTTTTGTGCATGTGGAAATATCATACCAGAACAAAAAAGCCCTCCCCCAAATTGCTGAAAGCATACATTTAAAAATGGCATTATATAATTAAGCATTAAAGGGACATTCCAATTTTTTTGAAAATATGCTCATTTTCCAGCTCTCCTAGAGTTAAACATTTGATTTTGGAGTCCATTCGGCTGATCTCCGGGTCTGGCGCTACCACTTTTAGCATAGCTTAGCACAATCCATTGAATCTGATTAGACCGTTAGCATTGCGCTAAAGAGTTTCAATATTTTTCCTATTTAAAACTTGACTCTACTGTAGATACACCGTGTACTAAGACCGATAGAAAATTAAAAGTTGTGATTTTCTAGGCAGATATGGCTAGTAAACTATACTCTCATTCTGGTGTAATAATCCAGGACTTTGCTGATGTAACATGGCTGCAGCAGGCGTAGTGATATTACGCACTGCCCGAAAATAGTCCCCTGCCAATGAAAGTCACTAAGGGGACTATTTTCAGCTGCTTTTGATTTCAAACGATAAAAATCAAGTGTTTAACTCTAGGGGAGCTGGAAAATTTGTATTTTTTTTAAGTGGAATGTCCCTTTAAGATTAGTCCACATTAAAGTAATGTCTGTATCTATCTATAAATCTCTCCCTCTGTTTCTGTACAGGTACCAACTCTGCGCATGCACCTATTCACTGTGATCCAGATCCTGTGTTTGGTGATTCTGTGGGTAGTGAAATCAAGTGTAGCTTCACTTGCTTTGCCCTTTATCCTAATCCTCACTGTCCCTCTGCGAATGCTCCTGGGCAAACTTGTCTTTACTGGCAAGGAGATGAAATGCGTAAGTATCTCCAAAATGTAAACTAACCAAGGCTAATAATGCAGTTTACTAAATAAATGAATACTGCACATGGTCAAAACCTATCACTTTTGTATATATTTAATATCTACACCTCTAATTAGCTAAATGATTACTATAATAATTATTCATATTAATATATTACTATTAATGTATTAATGCAAAATATTGCCACCCTGTCATATACTGTTCACATATTACAGGACTGTCTGGTTTATTGGACATTATGACTCCATATGTTATGTCTCTCTGTTATGTTGCAGCTGGATGGAGATGGTGCCAAACTGAAATTTGATGATGAGGACGACTAAAACAACCCTAAAATAACCAAGACAACTTTCTTGATTCTGGATTTCAAGCCACTTTGTATTCATCTTACTATGTGCATTACATAAGAATCGTTTGCTTATATATTTTAACTATTATGGCTACATACAATTTTAGCTATACTTATTTGTTTGGCATATTATGTATTAAAAGTTTTAGGATGTAAGTAATGCACACGTAAAATTCACAAACTGTTCATATACATTCCATAGTTTATGTTGATCGCAGTCTATTTTTCCCAATGACAATTGTGCTTTTTTTCTTTTGCTTGTTTGTGTGCCTATAAGATTTTTTGCCTTTATACATCACAGTGTTTATTTATTTAATGTGTTTAGGGTTTCTTGCAAAATAACAACAAAAATCTATTGACAGTGTGTGATCTGTCACTCACACCTGTGAACATATCAACTACCAGCTTGAATGTAAATCACTGTTTTTACAGATGATACCTATGCAAAACGTGCCATTATATTTCTTATGAGATTTTAATGTTTAACTATATTCAGGGGCATTGATACCTGTAAATACAATAGACCTATATGAACAAAGAATGTTAGCGTAATTTAGAAATAACTACTACTAGCTACTGTTGCAAAGATTTGAAACCTGTGGGTATTACTAAATAGTGATTTAATGTATATTTGCTCTGTTATGGTTTTTCTCATTACTCGTTGTTTAATAATTAAAGTTATTTAAAACGTTTACCAGCTTTACGCATTCTTCGTGCTTTCAGGCAGGCAGCACGAACAGCTCATTAAGGCTGTAGGTGTCTTACGCAGCTTTGCGCAGAATGTTCGAGTTATGACACCAAAGTACCGCGAGAAAGCTGTACTCTCGCGGTATTTCGGTGTCATACCTCGAACGGACTGCGCCTCGTTTGCGCAGCGCTCCGTGCTGCCGAACACACCTAAAGGCATTCCAATAAAAAGAGCGCGTCACCGCTCTGATGTTTTAACGAATCTGTGCGCTCATTGGAAAATCATGTTTTTACCAAATCACAACGTCTTGATTGGACGTCGCAGGTGACGCCCACAAAAACACAAGGTGGGGTTTAATTATTTAACGTGACCAAAAAGATGTAGCTGTCAGAGCTGGACTGCAAATATTGAAAAGATGAATGAAGTACACAACAGTTCAATTTTTACATTTTGCATGTACTTTGTGTGAATAAATGCAGAAATACGGCTTCGTGTTTTTTATGAAATCAAAAAAACACGCTGGAAAAAAACACACACACTGGAAATGTATTATTTAAAAGTTGGCAGATCAGTTAATTTATTAAACTTTTATTTACAACCTCATTCTTAATAAACAAACGTGTTTTAGAACGAGCGTGTTGCATGCTCGTGCGGGGTTAGGAGTCGCCCGGGTAGCTCGTGACAGAAGCTCCGAGTTCAAAATCCAAATGGAAGCGAAACCCGGCGAGCCATCCGTGATGAGAGCGACAAGCAAGGGGAGAGATTGAAAATGCGGATGTCTCTTTGGAAAGAGAAATGAGCGGATCGAGAGAGCTGTGCGCTGACTGGAAGGAGAGCGAGAGAGATGGAGGCGGGGGGAAGTCTCTCAGCTCTGCGGGGACTGGAGCGCCCGTGCCCTGGACCGGCGGCGCAGTGCTGGCTAACATTCAACCCTCCCCTTGTTCCACAACCAGTTCCACACAAGCAGCGACAGGTAAGGTCTAATCAGCGCCTCATCCTATCAACCGTTTCGTAAACAAACCTTGAAAAAATTCTGGTAAAAAATAAAAAATAATAATCACTGCATGATGTTAAATAGTTCGCTTATGTTTATTTTTTAAAGCAGCCTCGCTTAAATTCGCGTAGACTAAATGCAAAGCACGATAGATTCCGAGGTCGCCTTACCCGAATTTCCCGTCCTGTGACTCGGGGAAAAACATCCGCTATCATAATCTTTCGTCGTTTAAAATATCTTAATCTTACTCAAGTAACCTGCGAACATCCAAGTAAACGCAATAAGGGTACCTCCGCCGTTGTTTGGAGCCCTTGCGGTTGTCTTTATTTCCGAGTCGAGACTCCATGAGGCTTGTGTAGGGAAGAACCAGCCGTCTCTGGTTCGCCATCAGGGAGCTCGGTTATATCTCTCACCGTGTGGGCTTGTTTTCGCTTGCGTCTATCTTGAAGGCAAAGTTCGCGATCACAGTCTTCAGTGGATCGGTCGTCTGTGTTTAATAGACAAACCAGGTGAGTTTCGAGGTTTACCTTAACATTTTATATCGTTTTCTTTCGGTTGGTGTGAATTAGGCTTGCACCACGAGTGGAAGGTAGTATGGCGGCTCTAGAACAACCGTCACGCCAGTAAAGCGTACTCTTTCTCGGCTTCTACAATTTTCCATTGTGACTAAAGGAGAAAATGACACATTTTATCAAAGGCTGGTCACATTTCTGACCGGATTGAAATTTTCAGTCATAATTCCGCTTCAGTCGCCGCGTGTTTAGTAAAAATAATCGTATATTTCTTTAATATCTATTTTTCAAGTCTCTGAAGTCCCTGCTGCCATTCGCCGCCATACGGCTGCAAACGCCTCGCTTTCACCCCGTGTTCTTCGTCAGTCGAAAGTCGGGGTAAACAACACTTTTTTTACGGTAAGATGTCATTTTGGACGTCAATAATAAAATGTTTAGAGAAATATAATAAGAATGAATGTTTGGAGCATTTAAGAGCTATTTTAACCAATCTATCTATCACCAGGGCTGGAGGGGGATTCAATGCTAGTTACAGCCGGCTAGCTCCGGTGTAGGTCAACACATAGACAGTGCCTATTTTTAAAACCGCTTTTCAGGATTTTATTTATCTTCAGTTATGTATAAGTGAGTAGTTTAAGTTTGTGATGAAACCTGTTGTTGACCGTAAAATTAACTTTTTGATAAATCAGTAATTTAATAAATATAAAACATTGAGAAAAGCTTCATTGTGGTAACATTAGAAGATTTTAAGTTTCATTAAATTTTAACATGAATTAATAATGAAATGTGTAATTGTTACCCTTTTCACATTTTTATATTTTTACCCTAAACCGAGACCTCGGTTACAAAGCTTTTGTATCAAAGTCACAAAGGCGCTTGAAACTCTCAAAAGCCGCCCTTAGGGTAATTCTGCGCATTTCTGGGGCATTACACCTCCATTCTGCTGTGGAAGGGTATGGTTATCACGCCACCCATTCTTCCAGTAAAATTTTGGGAGGGTAAAAATGCCCCAAGAGCTTCAGCCCGTGTCTGTTTTAAAGCAGGACTCTGCTTGCTCACTCGCCGCCATTACACACATACTGCGGCGGCGACGCCTCTGGAAAAAGGCTCGTGCCATTTTGTGACTAATTCAAACATTTGCGAAATCGCATCAGATTGCGACCATCCCTCCGCATGCATGCGAAACTCGAGCGTTTTATTCGAGGACGCAAAACTCTCAATATGGTCACCGCGTGTCAAAGGGGGGCGACCTAGAATCTGTCCATGGCGGAAGCGGAGACCCGCGCCCCGTCGGTTTTGGAGGCAGACACTGGTGCTGCATGCTGTAGCAGTCACTCATGATCCCTGGCTGTGTATCCCCCTCTCGACGAAGACCGAAAGCAGATCCCGATCCGTGGTCAGCTGGTCCGTCCGCAGCTGCTGCGTGCCTGTCGTCCAAATCGCTCCTTCCTCCTCCTGTGGTACCTCCCCGTATCCACTCGTCCGCCGAAAATATACTCCATTTTTGACCGACTGGATGAAATGCTCGCACGAAAAGCCCGGAAAGAGTGAGAGAGACGCCGATTCAGGTCTTAGTTCAGTAGACAAAATGGAGAATTAGACGGATTGCCTGTGCTTGCTTGTGTCGACTGCAGAGTTATTTGAGATTTGAAACCGTCACAAGCAATGGGCTCTGTCTCACGATGAAGCGTAAACGCTTAGGGGCGGCGTAATGAACATCAAGCGTTATGTGTCGGGAAGGATTTTAATTCCACTTTTCAGGCAGCACTAGATCAATATAGCATATATACATACATGTATACATATTGTTTCTTATTCATTTAATTTAACCTATATGAAAAAATACCATGACATTTAGAATAGGCTACTATATAGTATACTATAGTAAACTGTAGTATACTAATATTGTATATAGTTCATATAGTGTAGTGTACTGTAGTATACTATGTTTTTAAACCTTAATAAAGTAAATATCTTGGTAAACTAGCTAAATACTATAGTACATACTTTGTTTTCATGTAAGAGGCTATCCATTTAAAACAAATTTTTACTATAATAAGTTACTATGGTAAATTTGTGAAATGCAGGCTAATGTCTTTGATTTCACAAGTTAAATTGATTTAACTTTAATTTCAATTTTGCCATGACCTTACTCTCTCAAAATAAAATATATCAAGGTTATAATTTTACAGAATGTTCCTTAACATGTGTTTTTATGATTTTATAAAGAAAACAGTAAATCACAATAAAATGAAAATTCATCATAAGTCATTTAATAATAATAAGCCAATTTCGTATATCTTTCAGTTTTGTATTCATTAACATTCATTTATTTTTCAGTGATTTGAAACGATGAATGGAGAAATGGATTCGTCTGCTAAAGACCCTGGTAAGCAACTTATACCCCAAGTGTCATTAAATTAAGTCACCTTGACTTAGGCAGGTAACCAATGTTTTTTTCCGTTATTCTTTATAGCTGCTGTTTGGCACCAGGATGACATGTTGAAGCTTTTGGATGCCATGAAGGTAAACCTGCCAGAAAAGGATCTTTCCAAGTACAAGACCTCCGAGTCCCATCTGGATTGGGAGAAAGTGGCTTTCAACCCGTACTCTGCAGAGATGTGCAAACAGAAATGGCAGGAGGTTTCACGTGAGGTATGGCGTTTAGTGACTGATGCCAATTGAAGATGATGTCTAAACAACTGTCACAGAGGAATTGGTGTATGTTTTTTGTAGTGATAATATGCGTGTGGCAAACTATAAAATGCGGGCTATGAATTTCATTGTCATTAAAAATGGCTCTTCTTTCAGATTCGCAAATTTCGCACCCTTTCCGAGCTGATCGTGGATGCGCAGGACTACGTCAAAAATCCCTATAAAGGGAAGAAACTGAAGGTACTGCCAGTCTTATTGCTCAATCTTAAAACTTGGCTTGACCAAAAGACCATCTTGACTTTGACTGCTCATCCTCCCTACAGAAACACCCAGACTTCCCCAAGAAGCCACTGACACCGTACTTCCGCTTCTTCATGGAAAAGCGCGCCAAGTATGCAAAACTACATCCAGAGATGAGCAACCTAGATCTAACAAAAATCCTATCCAAAAAATACAAAGAGCTCCCAGAGCGGAAAAAAGATAAGCTTTACCTTTTAAACTTTTTTTTTTTAATGAAGAATATGTAGTGCAAAGTTCAAAGAGGCATCTGCTGCTCATGTGCAGAAATATTTAGAAAACATCATAGTGTTTTGTCTGGATCACCTGTTGTTTTGAGCGGTGCCTTTGTAGATTTGTCAACAACCTGCATTGTTTTGACTGACCTACTTGTTTTACTTTATTTTGTAGGATAAATATGTTAAAGATTTTCTCAGAGAAAAAGAGTCGTTCACACAGAACATGACAAAGTTCAAGTAAGCAAACTACAGATTGTTCACATTTGTAAATTGTATGAGTTTACTCGCATATATGCTCATTTATGCCTGTCTGATCAAGGAAGACCATCCAGACCTTGTGGAGAACGTTAACAAGAAGTCTAATGTCCCAGAGAAGCCCAGGACACCCCAACAGCTGTGGTATTGCCATGAAAAGAAAGCCTTTCTCAAAGCACACCCAGATGTAAGATCCACAAGCACAAACACACAATTTGCTACTGCCTCTGCACATCAATGTTGCAATTTAGGGTGAAATGCAATATTTTTGTCTTATCAGGCGACCACCAAAGACATCAAGGACAATCTTGGGAAGCAGTGGCCGCAGCTCTCAGACAAGAAGAGGATAAAGTGGATCAAAAAATCACTGGAACAGCTTAAACTATACGAGGTGACTCTTTCAGCTCACGCAGCATATTAACCAGCAGAGGGTGAATGTGTCTTTAAACGTTTTTTTCTTATTCTGCTTCAGGAGAAGATGCGCGAGTTAATCCAGCAACATCCAGAGATGAACCTTACAGAGGAAGACATTGTAAAATCCACTCTCACCAAAGCAGAGAGACAGCTCAAGGACAAGTTTGATGGGCGACCAGACAAACCCCCATCGTAAGTTTACTTGGTTGAATGCGAGCAGAACATTACAAAACTAATGGGTTAAGTTAATGTTAAGTCTAATTGTCAAGCCTTAGTTTAAATCGGGTTAAGTCAGGGCTCCACACTGCCACCAAAATTTGAGAGTGTGCCACTGAATTTTACATCCAGTCGCACATGTGTGACCAGTAAATTTGACCTTTTTTTGTGATGTGACACTGAATTGAAAACAACACTTTCTGCATCTATTATTAAAGTATTTATTAGTAATACAGTGGAAATTAGTAGAAATGTGAATGTTTGGTTAGCATTTTCATTTACAGTGTGTGCCCCTAAATTTTCTGGTTGCGCCCCTAAAACTTTCAGTTGGGGGCCACTGTGTTCCTAGTGAAAAAAGTTAGTCTGGCCCTGTTAAGATAAAGTATGAAACAAAAAGACAATATGTGTTCCTACCACTATATTATTCTCACACATTCGTTTTTATCATTTTTGCTATACTTTTAAGCACATTTTGTGAGTTTTTATGGCTTTGTACAGCGTTTTAGAGGGGTTTAAATTTTCTTCTGTTCTTTTAGTAATGGTTACTCGATGTTCTGTGCTGAGCTGATGTCCAATATGAAAGACGTTCCCAGTACAGAACGTATGGTCATGTGCAGCCAACGCTGGAAACTACTCAAACAAAACGAGAAAGATGCTTACCAAAAACGCTGTGAACAGGTCTGTAACTCACTTGTGATAACAATACCGTATTATACCGGACTATAAGTCGCACCTTTTTCATAGTTTGGGTGGTCCTGCGACTTCTAGTCAGGTGCTACTTATATGTCAAAATTAATTCATATGAACCAAGAGAAACCATTACCATCTACAGCCGCGAGAGGCCTGCTCCTGTATTTATGTAATTCAATGGATTCAGTGATGTTGAATGACTTCGGGACCTTTTTGAACTTGATTTGGCTTGTGGTGTTAATTTAGCCTATTCAGCCTCCCAGGTATGTTCGATATGCTATTGTGTTCGGTGAATAAATGGTAATGTTACGTTAACATGTACGGACACCTATTTAGCCTGCTGTCCTGTCTATTGTTTAGGTGAATAACTTGCCTTTCCAGATTAAATGTCTGTTCTTCGGCTTGGATTTTGTGAAATCATTTTCTAAATAAATGCGGCGTATAGTCCAGTGCGACTTGTATGTGTTTTTCCTCTTCAAAACGCATTTTTGACTGATCCGACTTATAGTCCGGAAAATACGTTATCTGTTTTGTGCACTTTCATCTGTCTGTTAATAATCAACCACCTAATAATGTATTTTTGTGTGTATGTGTAAATATAAATACTTTGTATATTTTTGTTATTGATACTCAGAGAAAGAAAGACTACGAAGTCGAGATGAATCGCTACTTATTGGTAAGTATGTGTTTACAATGAACTAACGTAGCTCTGTGTAACCTTTGCTCTGTGCTACACCTTTTGCTTTATATAACATATAACACTTTGCTTTTTACATTTCCCAGAGTATCTCAGAAGAGGAACAGCAAAGAATACTGTCCGAACAGAAGATGGGAAGCTTTAAAAGGGGCGCTAGCCCCGCATCCAAAAAGAAGAACTCAAAGGCAAAGGTCAGTTCACCTGTCAATCATCTTAAGACTGGCGGAAATACCCAAAACGTTGTCTTTTTTTCTCAATTTAATGCCCTCTATTCAACTCTTTTGCCCTAACAGTCCAGCCCGGAGAAGCCCAAGCCCCCGGTGTCGGCAATGTTCATTTTTTCAGAAGAGAAGCGCCCAAAACTTCATCAGGAAAAGCCTGAACTATCTGACATGGAGCTCACGAGACTGCTGGCCCGCATGTGGAACGAGCTTTCTGACAAAAAGAAGGTACTGAAAACACATTACTCAGCGACACACCACAGTATTTCTCTCTTTTGTTTACAGGATTACACTGTTACATGAATAATTCTGTGTGTGCTTACTCAGGCCAGCTTTATAGGTTTTAGTTAAACCATCTAATTAGTAATTTCAAAATGAACCATTGTGGTGGAAAAGCATGAATTGGGACGTCCTGTATGTATAGCTTATTATTTTATTAAATTATCTTGCAGGAAAAGTATAAAAATCTGGAGATGACGTTAAAGGCAAACTCAGAGAAGCAGCTCAAAGATGATAAAGGGAAACTACCAGAAACGCCCAAAACGGCTCAGGAAATCTGGCAACAGAGTGTCATTGGAGACTATCTCGCCCGATTCAAGGTAAGAAATACAACAATCCCATTGTATGGCTTTGTCCAAAAGCAAACGGTATATGAGGTGATGTTTTGTACTAAGTTAGTTTTTGTCACTCAACTAATAGTAGGAGAGAGCGGTGCACAACCTAATGCTTTTTGGCAACACACACATCTATGCTACAAATGAACATTTGAAGTTTGTTTCTAGTACTTACCATTCTTGGACAATTACACCAAACGTGACAGAAGTGCAAACGTTACTTTAGGCATTCATTTCATTATGATTTCAATCTTTGACATGACCTTACTCAATCAATATTTAAGATATGAACAAAAATAAATTTGACACACGATTTTTGATAAGACAGGCACATTTATTTTGGTGGCAGCCAGCAATCATTTGTGTGTAGCCTATTTAAAACAACGGCAAGAATTAAGCTAACGTTAGCGGTTTTCATATCGTAAGTGCTGAGGGGTTAGTTGTAACACAGCGTTACAATTAACCCCGCTGAGTCAAAATATTTTCCAGACCACTAAAAAAGTTGCTAAGAGCTGCAGACAGATTTAAAAATAATGCTATGTTTTACAAGACACTGATTAATATGACATAACATTGGATTTGGTATCTTACACACCCAACTTAGAAACCAAAAAAAACATATGATAAAAAAATTTACTCACATGCCACCAAAACACTCGTTCATCAATAACTCTCTGGAAAAACATTATACATTTCCAATAATTTGCGGGAGATCGTCTTTTGGCCGCGTGAAAAAAATACCGGAAAAACAAAACGCTCAACCTTGTACAACAATGTAAACAGTCCGTGTTACAACTAACCCCGCGTTAGTTTTTTTCCCCACGCACCACCCCTACACGTAAGGAAGCCCACACAAATGTAATGTACCAACATGGTACATATAGTGAAAACAGTTTTGTTACTGAAGTCGCCCTTTTGCTTTGATTTTATCAGGGTGATCGAACAAAAGCCCAGAAGACCATGGAGGCAACGTGGAACACCATGGAGAAGAAAGAGAAGATTGTCTGGATCAAGAAGGCTGCTGAAGACCAAAAGAGATATGAGGCAAGTTCAGACAGATTTGATTTGTGGGCAAATGATGAGAGCATTTGTACATACTTTTCTAATTCTAAGTCCTGAATCATAATTTACTGTATGGAATATTTTGTACCTTTTCAAACCAGTAATTCTTCTTTTTCATCTTCTGCAGAGAGAACTAAGTGAGATGCGATCCCCTGCTCCAGTCATCACACCAGGAAAGAAAATGAAATTTGATGGGGAACCGAAAAAACCGCCCTCGTAAGTTCATTTTCTTATGTTGGTTATAATGTGTTTAAGGCATTGCTCGGAGCCTTCTAACCACTTTTCAATTACACATGTCTGCAGAAATGGTTATCAGAAGTTCTCTCAGGAGATGCTGTCCAATGGCGAACTTAACCATCTTCCTATGAAAGAGCGAATGGGTGAGATTGGGGGCCGTTGGCAGCGACTTTCTCAGAAAGACAAAGATCGATACAAGAAGATGGCGGAGGAGAAACAGAGGCAGTACAAAGTGCTGCTGGAGCAGTGGCTCGCGGTACTAAATGAGAATCTTATATATTTTGTTTCTGGTGTTATGTAATATATCAGTTTTGCCACCTCTGCATTTCCTGCGTTTTGTTTGTGATTGTATTATCATGAATAAAATGAGAGTAATTGGGTCATTTTGTCTTTTACAGAGTATATCATCACAAGAGAGAGCTGCATATAAAGAATACAATTCTCTGGTAAGTCTAGATGTACACACATTTTGTTGAAACCATATTTAGAGTTTAGTATTTTTGCGTCATACAAATGGCATAATAACTGATAATTTTTCTTCTCTTCTTTAGAAAAGGAGGAGTACAGCAAAACCAGGTGGCACCGCTGCTAAAGTTAAAGCCAAAGCTCAACGATCGGTAAGTACAAACAATGTTTAAAAGAGAGACATTTTCTTGAGCGTTTGTATAAGAGCTAAAATTATCAACAAGTATCTACATATTTAAAATGTTTTAGCAGTGTGTGGTGATTGGTTAGATAGCATCATATGTTTTCTTCTCAATTGAAAATAGAAAAAGGTGGAGGAAGAGGAGGAGGAGGACGACGACGACGAGGATGATGAAGACAAGGATGAAGATGAAGACGAAGAGGAGAAGGAATCTGATGAAGGATCATCGTCTGGAGATGACAGTGATGATGATGATGACGACGACGACGATGAAGACGGTGACGATAATGTAGGTTGCGCAGTATGCTAATAACTATGTCCATGTACATACTTGAATGCAGACACATACTCAAACTGGTCAATTTCACTTTCAGAACGAGGAAGATGTTGAGGACGAAGAGGTGGAGGATAAAGAGAATAAATCGGAAAGCAGCAGCAGTGCCTCCAGCTCTGACGATTCATCGGGTTCGGATTCAGACTGAGCCAGAGCCGAGTCAGGCTGAGCCCACAGACTGCCAGAAATGCTGTTGATCTGAGCCATGAACCCAATGGTCTGAGCCTGCTCTTGCACTGCGCTCGTTTCACCACCAGAGGGAGCTCACCCCACTGTAACACATCTACTACACCCTCCCGCTTCACCCACAGTCTTTACCCCTGCTTCTGTTCCATCCGTTTCCCAGACTTCTGGGTTTTATTTGTTCCTCACTCTCTGAATTTGCTTGGCAAGGCAGTTTAGGAGAATGAAATGTGCACAAGGATGTATGTTCGAAATTCCTCCTGCAGATCAGAGAAAAGGGTGTAGAGCTCTGCTATTGGCTTATGAGGCATTATTAAGGTGCACCATGTTTATCATTTACATGTTTTACTATTTCAAAGCAGAACATAGAAGCACCAGGCGCCATTTTTTTTCATAAAGGAGCCAAAGAATCTTAGTTCGCATATTATTTTGGGAGGTACAGGGGACCAAATAATTGCACTCGAAAGAATGTTTGCTCTCTTTCTCCATCTGTACCTCCTTTTTGTTTTTGTTTTCTATTAGCATCGCTCCTCTGCAGGCTCCTCTTTTATTTGCTTTGCTTCGGTTCAAAAATGTGGTATTTTCAGGAACATTAAAGCCATTTTGATTGTTGCCGCATGGACCCCTCCGCACCTGAGGCGGTGTTAAAGGTGAAAACAGACTATTTTCGTCCTGCTATAGGAACGTTGCCCATAGCTGTTTTGCAATGTGGTTGTGACGTAGTCACAGAACAGCGATGTATTTGCGTTAGCTGTTCATGTTACATGATAGTTCATAAGTTAATTGTTCTAAAATAGCTTTTTTTCACAGACTGGGCACCAAAAGTTTTTCCCTACTATTTGTTATTTTAAAGATGATTTCTTGTTCTTTTCAACCACTGTTTTACTTGGTGCTCAAAAAACTGTTTCCTTTTTAAAACTTAATTGAGATCTGTTTTAAATATGATGGATTTGAGCTACCCCACAATTCAGTGCACTTACGACGGAACCCCAGGCTCGCGAATCCAGTGTTGTTTTAAGATTATTTTTACATTTCATCCATCACCCCATAGCTTCAAGGGTTTTTTACGCACCAGCTCAAGGAATGTAATGGAGATGTTTTATTTAAAAGGGGATATCATTATTTGTTGTGTGTTTATGTATATATGAACAGTTTTGAGTGCGACTGGTACATTCTCTTATTCCAATGCCTTGACCAGACATTGCAACTAATTTTGATATGAGCTACATATAATTATTCTCAGTATTTCTACAGAGCCTCCAAAGTGATGCAAACAGTAAATTAACTTTTCAAACTTAATTGGGCATTTGCAAAAATATACTTTAAAAAAATCAGGACAAGCTAATGAATTTTTATTTTGGATGAGAAGTCATCATTTGACAACTTTTAGGCATTTCATGGCTAGTGCCCAATAGGAAGTTCTGTGTGATGCAGAATGTTATTGACTCGGTTTGGTAAAGCAATCGATGGGCTGGAATAGGAGACAATCCAGTTGAACTATCAAAATGTGTTATTTTATTGGATTTTGAGATCTGCATAGACCTGGGTTGCGTTCAGTGCTATTGTAAGGTATTTGTAAATATGGCTTTATTTTTTTTCCCTTTGTATTGAGTGAATTGTTTTTTCAGTTGGCTAAACAATTTACGGTTTAGTTAAAATGAGTTGTTTGTCAGTTGGGGATGTTTTTAATTTGGTATGTTTTAGTTTTTACCCTCCCCATCTTTGTTTATTTGTAGAAATGGCAAAAAAGAACATCTTAAATTTGTACTACAGATTTGAAAAATTTGGACATTTTCTATAGCAAGAAATGTTATATCCCTGCTATTTACAATTTGGGCAAATAAACCTCTTAAACCGTTTCCCTGCGTTTCTGTGTATTTTTCATTCTAGGTAATGCCATTAAACTCTGTAGTATTGTAATTCCAGGCAGCTGAATCGATGCGTCACCTCAGATCGGCAATTGACTAGTGATGTCTGACGGGGAAGCCAAAATGGCAGCGTTATTATCTCACAGTATTTATGCTCAGGCGATTTTTGAACAAATAATCTAAGTAATTTAGCAGCAACACATTTCTGTTACGGTCATATGTAGGCTTTCATTAAGGTAATGATGGTTCCATGTCGTCCATAAATAAAAGAGCTGCGGGTTCGTGAGTGTCACGCACCTGGCCCGCTCAGTCAGTGTCGGTAAGTATAAACACGATACATGAACGCTACAAATGCCGCGGCGGCACTGTAGCAAGTTGCACAGTTTAATTATCGCGGGAAAATCTGATACTATGTTACTAAGTTTCCCGCCCTTTTAAGAAAAGTCTTGGCGTGTTAAAACCAAGCAGTGCGTCAGCAGTGTTTATAATCGCAGCATGCAGCAAACTGTCAAATAGTCTAAACGATTGATGTTTGAAACCGTTACAATGACTAGCCGTACATTATTTTCATCGATCATTTTGCTAGCTGACTGCGGTACCCACACAAACATAAATAACGTCATTTTGTTATTTTATTGTGTTTGAATTATGTCTGTCATGGTGGTAAATACATATAGGGTAGCGATGTGCGTCTTAATAAAATCGCACGTGCGCAAACTATAAATCCCGGATGATCCTAGATTACCTGTAGTTTAGCCGAGCAAACACAAATGTCATGGGTTCGCACACATACTAAGAAAGTTTACATCTTGAATGCGCTGGATAGATGTGTAAATGTACATGAAAAATGTTCTTACATGAAGAATATAATATTTTGATGTAGTATTCCTTTTCATTCGTTCTGTTTTGCAGTGTTTCAACAATTGTATCCATTATGTGGATGATGAGAGTTCCCTAGTGTAGTAGTTGCAAATGAAAATGGAGGATATGTCTCTGTCAGGCCTGGATAACACCAAGCTAGAGGTAAAGAGTTTATAAGCAGAACAATCTGTCATTTGTTGTCAAAGGCATTCATCATATTAACATTTTTTCGAGTATCGCATATCTTTCTATTTGTGCGTTTGAATTCTTTGTTATCTGTCTTATGTCTTGTAGGCCTTGGCTCATGACGTTTACTCAGACCTGGTGGAGGATGCTTGTTTGGGGCTGTGTTTCGAGGTACACAGGGCAGTCAAACAGGGCTATTTCTTCTTGGATGAGACCGACCAAGAAAGCATGAAGGATTTTGGTGGGGAATTTGTAAATCGTGTCTTTATTATTTTGTTGTTACTATTGCCAAGGTTTCAAATCTTTAATGTTTCTCTCTGATTTTGAAATAGTGGACCAACCAGGTGTGGACATCTTTGGGCAGGTGTTCAACCAGTGGAAGAATAAGGAGTGTGTGTGTCCCAACTGTAACCGGAGTATCGCGGCTTCTCGCTTTGCTCCTCATCTGGAGAAGTGTCTTGGGATGGGCCGCAACAGCAGCAGAATAGCCAACCGCAGGTCAGCTAGGACGGAAGAAAGGGCTGTGATGTAACTATTAGGCTCACTTATCATTAAAATGTCTTTTGTGTTTTCCTCAAAATTTTACACAATGCTTTCATGCCAGAATAAAACAACAGTTTACCTTTACAAGAAGATTCTGTTATATGCATGCTATAAGAATGGATTATTGGCCATTTTTTGCTCGATATCTAGAAATAGGGAGAGAACGATTAGACTTTTTCCCAATGAAATAACAGACTTACAAACAGCCGGCATTCAGTTGTTCAGGTAGATTCTTCTGATATTTTCACAGAATAGCCAGCAGCAACCATGCAAGCAAGTCAGAAAGTGATCAGGAAGACAATGACGATGTTAATGACAATGACTGGTCCTATGGTTCAGAAAAGAAAGGTAAATTCTCTACACCTGTCACATTAGTATTTGATTAATAGTATAGTTTTTTTTAAAACCTTTAATTTTATGTTTCCCACAGCCAAGAAGAGAAAGTCAGAAAAGGTATCATTTTTCATTGTTTTTTAAAGGAAAACACTACAGTTTTTCAATATTTTACCATGTTCTTACCTCAACTTAGACAAAGTAATACATGCATATATTTTTTTAATGCATGCACTTAATCTTTGTACAGCACGTCGTGAATGTGTTGGCCCCATTCATTCCTTAGGATCCAAACGGATGAATTTAGAAGCCACCGAACACTTTTTATTTTGTGCCACCGTACTTACTGACGTAACTAATCATCATCCCTGTTTGGATTCTAAGGAATGAATGGGGCTAGGCTAAATGCTAACACAGTCATGACGCGCTGAACACCGATTAAGTGATTAATTGAAAAACGGTGGTGTTTTGCTTGAAATTTTGACAAATTGTAAATATTGTGAAATGAAATAAGTGTTTGTGTGCCTTAGAATCCAAACTCTCCTAGGAGATCTAAATCTCTAAAGCATAAAAATGGTGAGTTTTATGATTAAATCTAGTTTTCAGTGCTTTGAGAAATTTGTGAATATTTTTTCAATGTTTTTGTTTGTCTCATTACAGGAGAGCTCAGCGGTAGTGTAATTCCAGACCCTTACAAAGTAAGATCATTAAAGCATGTCCCTATATAACAGTAAAACCCAAAGTCAGTTTTTTACACCTGCAGTAATAACAGTGTACTACCTTTTCTCTCTCTACAGTATAACTATAGTTCTGGCATTAGTTATGAGACTCTGGGACCTGAGGAACTGCGTTCGATACTGACTACGGTAAACAGTTTTTATTTGTCCTAAGTTTCATCAAAAGTGGGTGCTTGCTATTAGGGCTGCAGACCTTAGTAATTAAAGGAACAGTATGTAAGAAATGTATATCAATAAATCATAAAATGGCCCTGATATGTCACTAGACATTAACAAAACTTATAACACTGACAACAGTGGTCTGGCCAGGATATTGTCATTTAAAAAGTGGAGTTGCAGCCCTCAACTGATGTTTATGTTGTCATTTTGTGTATTGGCCACCAGTTGTGTGATTGCAGTACCAGTTTTAGCCACAAGTTTTGTGATTGCAATACCAGTTTTGGCCACAATCCTACATACTGTTCCTTTAAGTGTGTACAACATAACTTTCATTTTACATTGTGAAGTTTATTCTGTGGTGGCATCTGTGTAAAATGTCATTTTACACTACCTACATCAGACACTACCTGAAATCACCCTATACAGTACTGGCAAGAAAAAGTATGTGAACCTTTTGGAATTGCATGGTTTTCTGAAGTCAAGGGTATTGACAAACATGTGTCTAAAAATAATTACACAGACAATTCCAAAAGGTTCACATACTTTTTCTTGCCACTGTGTATAAACAGAAATTGTGTATTTTATGCAAATAATGTAATGATTAATGTTTAATGTTTACATCTCAAAATATTTTGGCCTATCAGTAATTTAAATGCTATGGAGTTGTAAAACCTCACAAAATGAACTGTATTGTTTTTATTACATTAGAATTAGCCATTTACATACACTGCGGGTCCCCTTACATGGAAGTCACCATTTTGTGCCGTCATGTTTTTACAATAGCACTAAACGGACAAACTGCTCTGCGTGATGTCACTACATTGTCTCAGATGATGACATGATTTGTCCTGTAGCGGATACTGTATGCGTTTCGAAAGGGAGGGGTGAGCTGTGCACTGAGCTGTCGGTTGCAATTCAGCAAGTCTCACCACTAGATGTCGCAAAAAATCTACACACAACTCCTTTAACATCGTGCCATCTAGAGATTGTTTTATCAATAACAGGCTTAATTTTTAACACAGACAGTCTTTCAATTTATTTTTTGCACATGTCACCTCCACCGCTCCGTAATATGTTGTGTGATGCATAATGACAAATCCTATAAATCCCTCTTGGTAACAGACTTTCTTTTTTTTTCAGCAATGTGGTGTTGTGTCAGAGCACACAAAGAAAATGTGTACTCGGTAAGAATTCAGTACATGTTTGTGGACAAATGACATGCAAAGGATTTTTTTCTTCAACTAAACAATACAAGTAATCATAATCTCTGTAATGTATGTCTACAAATGGACACATTATCCTTCACTGCTGTTTCAATATGCCTATATGATAACTATATGTTTATATAGTTTATGAAACCAGTCTAAAGAGACATAAAGGATTAAACTTTTTTAACTCTGTGTTAAACAACCATTTATGGTAACTCTTAGAACTTTGGTTGAATTTAATAAAAACAGCTTAGTTTGGTCTAATTAGGCTTAAGCTAATAATTAATACAAACATTAATATTGGCTCTATGGCTAATAGTACAACTGATGTAGTCTGGCAGTTAAAAGGATCTGTTAAAATGTAATCAGAAGTAACCCAATGTTTGGGTTGTGCTCAACAACAGGTACAGACAGGGTAAAATTATATTAGCGTGTGTATGTGTGTGCTGCTTTAGTGTTAGAGATTTATTATGCATGTGATCACATGATCTTTTTCATTTGTGTAAATGGAAACGATCATGTTGTGTTGGGACTCATTTTACGGAACACAACTGGCAACAATATAAATTACAATATTTGAATTGGTTTTAGATTTGATTTGGCCTCTCTTATATGTCTAATTGAAATAATCTGTCTCCATTCCAGTTGGACATAACAATACACCATTCTTTCCCAATTGGACGGTCATAGCTCCTTTCAAGCACTGCCTGTTTTACGAAGCAAGAGACTTTATGAACATCAGCCACTTTTTTTGGTGCTTATGTCTAACCCTCAAGCCCCCTCTAGAACCTTGCTGGCGCTGTTCATTTAGTCTCTCGGCCAATCGTTGTGTCTGGTGCAGTGCGTAATGCCACGTTGTGTCCTGGCAGGTCCCAGCGGTGTCCCCAGCACACGGACGAACAGAGGAGGGCAGTCAGGGTCTTCCTCCTTGGGCCGTCCGCGTGAGTTTCTCCCCTTTTCCCCAACCCTGACCTCTCCCTGCAGCTTTTCGTATTTCATTACATCGGTCTGTCTCTTAATCCCTCGTGATCACTTGTAGCGGCCATCCAGGAAATAAATCGAATTATCAAAAACGTATATAGCCCTAGAATCGAATACACATCAACAGGGATGTTACAGCTTAAATCTTTTTTTTTTTTTACATTTCTTGTGAAGTGTTTGCCTTGCATGGCCAGAGCAGCCCAGTGAGAAGTTACCGTCCATTTTTTATATATTTTTCTTCTTTTAAAGAAGATGCTAAAGTTTACTAGTCCGTTCATTTATGTATCTCAAGCTGACAGACTTGTAGAGTTTATTGCCAGTTTATAGGTAAAGGTGCTTTTGCCTAACAATTGTTAAAAATGCAGTATACACTCACCTAAAGGATTATTAGAAACCCCATACTAATAATGTGTTTGACCCCCTTTCACCTTCAGAACTGCCTTAATTCTATGTGGCATTGATTCAACAAGGTGCTGAAAGCATTCTTTAGAAATGTTGGCCCATATTAATAGGACAGCATCATGCAGTTGATGGAGATTTGATCCACAACATCACAAAGATTCTCTATTGGGTTGAGATCTGGTGACTGTGGGGGCCATTTTAGTACAGTGAACTCATTGTCATGTTCAAGAAACCAATTTGAAATTATTCAAGCTTTGTGACATGGTGCATTATCCTGCTGGAAGTAGCCATCAGAGGATGAGTACATGGTGGTCATAAAGGGATGGACATGGTCAGAAACAACGCTCATGTAGGCCGTGGCATTTAAACGATGCCCCATTGGCACTAAGGGGCCTAAAGTGTGCCAAGAAAACATCCCCCACACCATTACACCACCAGCCTGCACAGTGCTAACAAGGCATGATGGATCCATGTTCTCATTCTGTTAACACCAAATTCTGACTCTACCATCTGAATGTCTCAACAGAAATCGAGACTCGTCAGACCAGGCAACATTTTTCAAGTCTTCGACTGTCCAATTTTGGTGAGCTCGTTCAAATTGTAGCCTCTTTTTCCTATTTGTAGTGGAGATGAGTGGTACCCGGTTGGGTCTTCTGCTGTAGTAGCCCATCCGCCTCAAGGTTGTGCGTGTTGTGGCTTCACAAATGCTTTGCTGCATACCTCAGTTGTAACAGAGGTTATTTCAGTCAAAGTTGCTCTTCTATCAGCTTGAGTCAGCCCATTCTCTTCTGACCTCTAGCATTAACAAGGCATTTTCGATCACACAGGACTAACGCATACTGAATGTTTTTCCCTTTTCACACCATTCTTTGTAAACCCTAGAAATGGTTGTGCGTGAAAATCCCAGTAACTGAGCAGACTGTGAAATACTCAGACCGGCCCGTCTGGCACCAACAACCATGCCACGCTCAAAATTGCTTAAATCACCTTTCTTTGGAGTTTGGAGTTCAGGAGATTTTCTTGACCAGGACCACATCCCTAAATGCATTGAAGCAACTGCCATGTGATTGATTGGTTGATTAGATAATTGCATTAATGAGAAATTGAACAGGTGCTCCTAATAATCCTTTATGTGAGTGTATGTTTTAACTTGTAAAATAATAGGTGACAGAGACAGTAAATGTCTTGTCTGTGTCCAATCTGTTGCACTTGACTTTGATCTGGGATTCTAGGATTTTTACCTGTTTAAGTTAAAATATTACCACCTCACTAGCAGATCAGTCGTTTGCGCATAGCATCATCTCATTTCTGTTTGATAGGACGACGTTACCCGACTCGGATACAATGCTGGAAAATGAAGGTTATGATGGTCCTGACGGCCAGCTCATCATGTCCCGCCTCCAGTGGGATGGTTCCTCTGACATCTCGCCTTCAGACTCCGCATCTTCCAAAGCCAGTGAGAGACCCGAACAGATGCAAAAAACATATGCTTTTTACCTGTACACTTCTCATTCTCATTTATTCGTTGTCTTTATATTAGGCACCAATAACTCTGAATCTAAGAGACCCAGGAAGAAAAAGAAGCCTAGCACACTTTCTCTTAGTAGCTCTGGAGGTGGAGTGGAGAGAGATAAAGGACAGGAACGAGAAAGAGGTGACAAAGTGGCCGGAGGCAGTAGTAGCAGCAGCAGCTCCCAAAATACACTCGGTCTGCCCAGTCGGAAAAAACGACCAAAACTGCCAGTTCCTCCGGCACCCAGTATTTACGACGACCTAAACTAAGGAACATGTTTGCACTTGTACTTTCTGGGACCTGAATATTGTCTTATCTAACTTGATCTGTCCTTTTTTCGTGATTTTAAATGTTGATGAAGAAAATAAGTGGAGTATGCATGTGAGAGAGGGAACGTCTGGACTAAATACGCTTTTGTTTCTGGAAAGTGTTGCACAGTGAAAAGTGAATGGCGGCATTAAAGGTATAGTTCACGCGAAAATAAAAATTCTGTCGTCATTTACTCCCTCATCTTGTTACAAACCTTTATACATTACTTTGTTTGGATGAACAGGAAGGAAGATATTTTGAGGAATGAATGCAAGGAAAAAAGAATAGTATGCAAGTCAATGGGGCCTCTGACCGGTTTGGTTACAAACATTGCTCAAAATATCTTCCTTCGTGTTCGTCATAACAAAAAATACAGGGTTGTAACAACATGATATTGAATAAAGGATGACAGAATTTTTTTTCTGTGAAAAATCCCTTTAACGTTTTTGGTGTGTGTGAGTTGGAGCAAGAAAGATTGTCACTTTATATTTTATTTATGCAGTTCACTGTCATCCGGCACGATTCCATACTCTGTACTGTGAGTATATGCGAGTTTTGGGTTTGCAGTGACACATAAAATGTGTGTGTGTGTAAGCAAGAATGAATGTGAATGGGATGTTGCAAATATTTTGTCCCTGGTGGCTCATGTAACCCAAGTGTAATGTTGATTGTTGATTAATTTGTGCACTGGTTTAAAGGATTTTACATTGTTTTCAAAATGTAATTGCAAACCTGTTGTTTTCTTCTCGACTGCTTTCTGGCCAAGCAGTGCTACACATGCTTTTTATTGATGTCTTGCTAAATATTGGACTTTAGTAGTGCACCCAGCAGCCAAATCGTTTGCCTTTGTTAAAAAAACAGTTTATTGTCACTGCTTTATTTTGTGTGCTTTTGAATGCCTTTTATAATCATGAATTTTTAATCGCTTATCCTTCATCTTCTGAATATGTGCAATGCATTTTTTCAGACTAGTGTTTGGATCGAATTTGTTTGCTTTAAGATTTGTTTTGTGTAAATATTGACTGAAAATGCACTTAAAATGGATCAAATCCAGTTAGTACGGCCTTGTTGGATTTTGTTTTTTTATTATGGCGTGACATAAATGATCTAAGAGCTCTGTGCCGGACAATGTTAATCAAACTGTCTGCATGGGGGGACGATACAAAACTATGGTATAAGTGACGCATCGTTTCCCAAATAGCAATAGACTTCGTAGCGGATGATATCTATTGCTATGTGGGTTACTATGGATGTGGCCACGTGTTTGCAGAGTTATTGGTTGTCTTAGTCTCTTAGTGCACTGTAGTATCTCTATTATGATCTAAATAAAACAATATTGCTCAGGACTCAACTGCGTTGTCCTCAGTTTCCACCGAAATCAGTTATTAATATAACAATTATATTACATTTTTGAGTAACTAGCCTATAAAGCTGGAAGGTCCTGTTCAAGCGCATTTGGACAAACAACCAAAAATGTTTAAAGATGAGCCATTTTATTTTTGAAATTAACTCAAAAACAGATGCTAGTTGTCTGTGCTAGGAAGCATGAGAATAGGTAGGAAGGTTTTTCTTTAAAACAAAAGCAAATACTTTGACAAATTAGACTCATATAGTACCAAACTATATGCTTTAGTTTTTCTAGGTTTTATCTACAGTAAATACAATGTTTATATACAGATTTTACAATATGATTTATCAGTCATATGAAACACACCTATTAATCCAATGAACCATAACTTTAAAGAATAAACACTATTTAGCGCTCTTGTGTTTCTAGCTTTATACAGTATAAAACTATGTCATAAATGAAAGAATGTGAGCTGTAACAGGTGCAGCTGACGTGCCAAGCCAGGTTGGACATGTTAAAAATAAATACAGATGTCAGCTACCAAACATCCTTCATTTGCAAAAATCAAAGAAATAAAACTCATCTCCTAACACAAGTACATCATCTGTCAACTATGTAAGACAGCGCTGTCATCACTTGTGAAGACAAACCAGAACAACTGATTAAAAACTGCATTTTCATTAAATGAAGTCCAGTCAAACATGCAATCTTGATTTCTCTTTACACAGAGAAGCTATAGCTTCAGCTGAGATTAAATAATTATATAAGCTTTTTACCATGAAGCTAAATTATACAGCAATGCTACATCGTGGACACTCATGAATTAAGCTGAAAGCACACACACAACCGACTTCAATCATCTGAATGGCACCAGAAGCCTCAAAGGCTCCCTGAGAACTTGTCACTCTTCTGAAGTTTCTCGCACCTCAATACTTCTCTTGTATTGGCATCATAATCCTCTGACAGATACTTTAATCATCGACTGTGCATGCCAAAGATGAGAAAACTGAAGAAGACCGTGACTCCGACCAGAGAGATGGTGGCTGGCGCGGTAAAGAGCTGCCGATAATTGATTCGGAAGTACCAGACCACCGCGAGCAGGACCACAAACACGGGGACCACCAGACTTCCTGTGCTGAGAGCCATTCCGGCCGATCGCAGGCCCCCGCCAAACACAGAGCTCCCCCCGGTTCGGGGGTTCTCTTCTGGGGTGGCCTCGTGGAGCGTCTGGGCTTGGGAGACGTGACAATGGAGCACGCTGTTGTGGGTGATGTTCAGAGACAGGAGAGAGCGCTGGGGGTCCTGAAGGAGCTGACCCTGGTAGATGAGCTTTATCTGCTGTTCACGGCCAGAGAAGTACTTACTCTTTGAAAAGAAAAAAAACGATTATAAACTATTCACTATTGGTAGTTTAATATTCTTTTGCTTAAGGCAACATTGAAGGCAGGCAGTGAGGTTATACCAAATGGACACAACTGCTTCTTTGCCTTAAATAAACAAACTTTTGTGTATAAAGTAAAACTGACATAAAGATTAGATCAATGAATCTTTGAATTAAAAACTGGGTAACACTTTACTAGAAGGGGTGACGTGTCACACTCATAATCATAACATAACACGTGTCATGATGAACATGAAGGAGATTTTATGACAACTGTCATTTTGTGTCATTCACTCAATTATGTCATTATAATGCATAGATTGATTATCAACTTAAGAAACCTAGTTTTATGGGTTAACATTACATTAAACTGTCATCTGGTTGCTTTTGAAATTGGCTGTCATGAGGCCATTATAATTGTGTCTGACCACTTTTTACCAGAGACACAAATTGAACTTGTCATTAAAATACCATTACGTGTTAATAGTTAAAAATAGTTTTATAACAGCGTCGTGAATATTTTTCTCGACTTTAACTACAGTGGTACACATTGAATTTTTGATTAAAATGTCAGTAAGTGTTAATACTCTGTCAATCAGTTTTATAACAGCGTCATGAATATTCTTCATTTTATAATGTTTTTAATTTTCCTTACAGGTGGGTCTCTACAAAAACTGTTAATTATATTAAATGAATTAATAAATGAAACATTTTAATCAAATGTTTTGTTAGTTTTTGTCTTCTATGTCAGGAAATTTCAGAACCCTCTGTGTGAGGAAAAACAAGTTCTTTTTTCAGTTTTTTATATATTTGTGCTAGGGGTCCACCGATATCTCGGCCGATAATGCTTGCTTTGCTTCTCAATAAAATACGATGAAATGCTGCTACATCCAAAAGCCAGAGGGCGCTCTCATCCAGAAACTCAATATGTACTGCAGACAAAGAACCATTAGAAACGCAGTCCAGGAAATGGCTTAAGGATATATTTGTATTGCTGTTCTTCAAACCTTTTCAGGTATTTTCATGACAATAAAGGATACGTATAATAATTATGTTTGACGAGTGTTCCTTTTTAAATGCATGTTATAAACGACTCAAATCGATTTCAGATCGATAAGGACTTACAGATCAAAAGCCATAGTACATGAAATAGCTGTGAATAATATCGGCTGTGCGGTTCAGAATAGTTCTCGGACACGTATTATTAGTTTATATCGGCATTCATTGGTGCACCCCTAATTTGTGCACATACATAAAGTACAATCTTTTGACATGTCGCATTTTGTTAAGGTATTTAAAATTATTTTACAAAGTATTTACAATCAAAGTTAAATTTGTACCACTGTAGAAAAATACTCATTATGGTTTTATAAAACTATTTGACAGAATATTGACACTTAATGACTACATGCTACATACTCTGGCTAGATCATTGATGTCGTCCAATCAATCTGATGCTACTCGATGTTCCACGGTCTAGGCGTAAAAACAGAGGAGACTGAGCATTTTCAATGGCAGCGCCTAAATTAAAGGCACACAAGGCAAGTCTGAGTATTATTTCTCTACTAGCTCCCCCTAGTGTCTGGGAGTAAATGCGTTCTATATCTGAGATTATACAAGACTTAAGGACACCGGGTCGGATACAGCGAACTTGCAAGTGGGGTATTCTTCCTACAGACGGTAGGGGCGGGCGAGAGAGTCTTCATTCGTCATGTAATGAGTCATTTAACCATATACCGACTTACGAAGATGATTTATTAACATAAAAATGCTGCCTTGTGTCCCTTTAATGAATGGTTTATCATTTCATATAAGAACAGCTCAAACACTTGAGAGTGTTAAGACTTTGGAGATATTTTTATTCTTTGGCTTTTAATGTGAATTGAGTGTTGAGATATTTTGAGTGTTGTTATGTGTTTTCAGATGTGAGTTGATATGAATATGTGTAGTCCTTGATCCTGTGAAGCTCTGTGGTAAACTTTGGTTGTTTTTAAATGTGCTATACACATAAAGTTGACGTTAATGACATTTTAATGAAAAATTCATTTGTATCACAAATAGCCAATGTCAAAAGCAATCATATGACAGTTTAATGTAATGTTAACCCATAAAGCTAGGTAGTTTCTTAAGTTTGATAATTAATATGTTATGTCATGTTTATGACAGATTTATGACAAGTTATGATGTATTGGTTAATGTCAAGTTGCCATAACAAATACATCTCAAACAACGTCATCTTTGCATTAAAAATGACACAACTGAGTGAATGACACTTTATGACCGTTGTAATAAACCTGCAAAAATCTCTGTGTCAGAACAGACATATGAAGGTGACATGTCAAGTCTTATGAATACCCCTTCAAGTAAAGTGTTACCAAAAACGGTGACTTCTTTCCTACAGCTGGCACATTAGACAAACCCTCATAAGTACATCTATTCAGGGCTCGACAATAAGGATAGACTGATGGTCCGGGGCCGGTGTAAATGATGCTCGGGCCAGTGTGGCACGTCACGAAAGTTTATCATTTGCATGCTTTAACGCCATTTTTAGGCAAATTCAAATATTTGATCAAAGTAGACACGAAAAAGACACTAGCGTTTTTAACCACCACGCAAATGCTGTTGGTCAAAGGCGGTAAACTTACTTAACGACTCCTTTTGACCTCATTTATAACAAGGCGTTCCAGATAAGTAGAAAACATGTAGCACACTAAAGGAAAAAAAACAAATAGTAATAAAATCCAATGGTAACAGTTTGCCAAAGTTTACAACTTTATTTTTTACTGAAAAATCAATGATATGAAGATAAGAAAGAGCCAGTCAGGCCACCCACTAAATTAGAGGGGGGGTCTGCACCCCAGCTGAGGGTTATTCTGTTGTATTTTTCTGCTATTTCTCATGTTTTGATTATTTTCGCTTAAGACATTAACTTGTCTTTAACAATATTTAAAATTTATGAGGTGGTGTAGTAGTTTTTGGTGTGGTGTTATATTTATTAAGGCAATAATCAGGCCTGTTTAATTTTGGCAGAGCCAGTAAAAACTTAAACCAACCGGGCCAGTAGAAAAAATCCTTAGTGTTGAGCCCTGCCTATTGTATGTATTGTCAAAGTGTGTGTTTGACTCATCACCTCTTTAGTAGTCCAACTGTGTCATGAGGTCTGAGCACAGCGAGCTCCTCCGTGTCATTTAGGAACTTCAGTCTCACTGTGATACTGGTGGCCTCGTCTTCGTCTTCCTCTTCCATCCCTTCCTCTTTCCTCTCCTCCTTTTCATCACTCTGAACAAAACTCACTTTCTTCCTTCCACCCTGAATGTCCAGCAGCTCTTCCCCAGGCACGTCTTCTCCCCCTTCCTGTCTGGCTTCACCCTCTTCCTGTTTCTCCTCCTCCGCGGGCTCCTCGTCTTGCTGCTCACTGGACTCTGAGCTGGGAGGGGGGCTCGTGTAGCTGTCGTGACCCCCGAGGCCGATAAGAGAGGCATGGGCACCTACGGTGAGAATGGTTCCCAGAATGTGATCTCCGCGGTCGGCCACGTGGGTGGACAGCCAGGCGAGAACCACGGCCAGAAGCAGGACGATCAGACCGCCCAGAGCCGTGGCCTCCTCACCAAGCCTATCTAGCACGGTAAGAGCACACACCGCCATCCCTGCCCCTCTCTACCTGCGTGAAAAGGTGGGTGATGAAAAATTCACAAATTGTTTACGCATTTATAAATGATACAAAACATATATTATAGATTTTATTATTTAGGGAAGGATAGGATCAAGGAAAAGTGCGTTTTATAAAGAGGCGAATCAGCACTGAATGCACGTTTACAGTTGGGAATACTGTGTACTAACATGATCCAATAGGACACGAGGACTTGGTGACGTCAACCCCAAATGAAAGTTGTTTTAGATGTCAAGCTAATTATTGCATTTTGATTAATTAAGACTATGTAGACACACTTTATTAGTTAAGAGCAAATATCATGCCGTAAATACTAAATACAAGAAATGTCTTTAATTTATGACAACTGTTACTTTTACTGTACTAACAGCTTACTAAACAAAGCCGTTTACAGACATAACTTGTTAAGACAGATCAACTTTTAAGATATTTAAGGGCGTAAAACCCATACCTGTTACCTAACATTGGGTGACACAGTTAGCGAAGTCTGCATTAGGCATTAGCACATGACAAAATATTTTTGGGTTTTACTCTCTTTTAAATCAAAAGCGATGTATTTAAACTATCTTACGTGTAATATACATAGTACCAGCTAACTGGTTCTTCGTCTGAAAGCTAGCTGCTGTTTACCTTTAGCCTTCAACAAACCTTCATCTTTACGGATTTATTGTCATGAACAGAGCTTAGAATCGACTTATAACTTTATACTAAACGAATGAGATAGTAAATGAACATAAATGACCATGGATTAAAAGTTACCAGTTATTATTTCTGTCTGTTTGGGTGAGATGGCAGCTAACCATGTAGCGGCGGTGTAACGTTTGGACGACCTTGATTCACAAGCTTTTAAACTTCAACCTTTAAAAAATATGAAACAGTGCATTTACCTTCTCTTTCTTCAGACCATTTTTGTTCGACGTGTTACAGTCCCAGCACCAATCGATAAACACAAGACTTCAATGGATTAGAGATCAATAACACACACACGTACACAGTCACAGATGCACGCACACAGCTGACGCCTCAGCGCGGAGTAAGGAAAGGTCACGTGGTCGCCAAAACATTCAGCGATTCAGTGAAACAAAACATTCAGTAAAACAAAACTCCAACCCGGCATTTTTTATTGTAACATTATTGTACATATTTTATAACTAGACTGTAGACAAATAAGATTTTATCGTTCACTTAATCTCTTTTCAACCTAAAATAAATTCAGTGTTGGTGACAAACTTCACTATGTAAAATTATGAGCTCGTATTTTTACCACTTAAAATAAAAGACAAATGAGGATTAAAACACACAACATAAGATAAAGGTATCAAAAAGGACAACAACAGTAGAAGCATTCATGCCGCAATGCATGCTAGGACCTCGCAAACTCTTACCCAATCAGCAGCATTCTTAAACATTATACGATTTGTCCAGAAAACGCTGTTAGAATTGTTGGTCTATCATTTTTAATAACTCAAAGTAATTCACATTTCTTATTTTAAAACTGTCAACGGAGTTGTCCATCATTATACAGCAACAGATAATCTTTCAAAGTGTTCGGGATGTCCAGCTGGTTTATCGCAATGTGACACAGCGACCCCAGGCGGCGGCGGAGCGCACAGCGGCACAGGTGCTGTAGAGAGCGCGGCTGATTGATCATCTGTCTGACTGCATCCAAAAAAGATTTATGTGCCTAAAAATACAACCAGTTGTTGTCATTGGTGGTTTAATAGTTGAATAAGTTCTATCTTCTGAGCTAAGAAAGAACAACTTTTTGCCTTATGCATGTAAGTATTCATAGAGACCTTTTGTAGTTCCTCAGGCATGTTCTCTAACCACTCCTCACATGAAGGTACCACCTCATAACAATTCAGCATCACCTCCAGAGTGTCAGGAGACAGAACACAGAGTTTCAGCATCTGAGTCTGACACAAGCACACATATAAAACCAAAAATAACCAATAAATTATAATAAATAAATAAATTATATTATCTATTTAAATTATCTGTACTGTGCTTACTCTAGTGGAGACAGGCTGTGCTCCATAGTTGAGAAGCAATCGAGCCACAACATCTGGCTGCTGGTTTGGGTAATCCTCTATTACCTGTAAAAAAATACCTTTTTATACAGGTGTGATGACCATGAGAGCTCATGCATGTTTAAGCCACATTAACTAGTCTACACCTCATATTCTACTTCTATGCTCCCACCTGCAGCAGGCAGTCCATTGGCGTGTATCCGGCGCAGTTAGCTACATCTGCCTGTGCCCCTTCTTTTAGCAGTAGTTCAACTATACGTGGGCAACAGTTTCCACAAGCATTATGCAGGGCTGTATGTTTCTTTCTTCCTGCAGTTTGCGCATTGGCACCGGCCTCTAACAGCATCTGTACAATACGCAGGTACCGTCCAGCCTCTGCCGGCCTCTCTGCCCCAGCACAGGCCGCATTCAGGGGCGTTTCACCTTCTTGGCTCTGAGCCGTCACATCCCCTCCATTGGACAGGAAGAGCTTAACATGGTCCTCCAGCCCTTTTCTGCAGGCCACATGAAGAGGGGTGAGACCTGAGTCCTGTTGGGTCACATTCACCAGGGCACCACTGGTCACCAAGTGCTCAGCACACCTACATGGTATCAAAGTTAACTGTTTATCAAATATCTAGTATACATTAGTACTTCAGTTACTTCACTTAACTAACACATACTGATATGTTTCCATTGCATTGCAGAGGTGCAACGGGGCATTGCCATCGACAGAGAGCACATCTGGGTCGGCCCCGTGGTCCAGCAGCAGGCGTACACAGATGTGATGAGCGCCAGAGCAAGCATCGTGTAAAGCTGTACGCCCACCTGGGTCTGCATCCACCTCTGCTCCTCTAAACAGCAGTTCTTCAACACAGCCAGATTGCCCCCTGCTGGCAGCCAGACGCAGTGCAGACGTCTGTTTCACCTTTGAGATTAGAGTCCACATTCCTGCAGCACAGAACAAAATATATTCAACAAGAGTTCAGACTGAACCACTGATTTTTTTAATCCCAAAAGGGTCCTACCCATCTCCGGGGCCCACGCCATTTCTTCGTGAACGGTTTCCATCAAAGCATTGACCATGCCTGGCTCTTTAAGCACAGCGTACACTTTCTTCATATCTCCACATATGAAGACATTGTGGATGGCTGGATCTCTACACTGTATTTGAGGTGGGGGAGCACGGACTGTCTGGATCCTCTCGTTCCCGTGCCGAAGCCTGGGGGCAGCAGGCAGTGGACGCCTGGCCATAGCCCTCCTGTGTGCCAGTGACCGTCTTGCATCCTCCCAGTCCTGAAGCTCCTGTTCCAGTCGAAAGGAGCGCAGAGAGGCAGAAGTGAAAGCAAAGGTGTCCCGGGACATCCCAGCAGCAGTGTGCCTTTAACAAGAGAGAAAACAGAAGTCGTGGTATAGTTGGTATTCAGGGCTTTTGCTGTTGGCATTCAATACAAACAACACATAGAAGTGTCCTTAAGACAGCATTCTGGTCAACAGACAAACTATACAAATCATCCCTGAAAACACAAGCTAAGTAAAGCTCCCAACAATCGTCTATTTAAAGAGCAGCTTTATAATGAATACATGAATGAATATAGCCTACATACAATACATGTAATAATGAAGTACAGCATATATAGAACATGTTTTAAAGCCAGGATTATCTTACCTTTAAATTCCTCTTTTGCTCTTCAGACAGTATGGTAAGAATATATACATTTGCATAAAACACCTGTTTGATATCTGGAACAGACAATACTCAGAATATTTCATACTTTTGTTCATAAAAACGACCGCATGTCCTTTCATGAACGAGGCAGTCTGTCACAAGATATTGTTGACCTGACAGACGGTGGGCTCTGGGTATTATTAGACCAGAATGTGAGCAGATACTTCCAGCACTAGCATGACATCACCGATAGATGGCGCAACATTGTACCATATTTCTTTTTCTGAGTTTAAAGGGATAGTTCACCCAAAAATGAAGATCTGTCATACCCTCATGTTGTTACTAACCTGTATACATTTTTTTTGTTCTGATATACACAAAGAAAGATATTTTGAGAAATGTTTGTAAACAGACCGTTCACTTTCATAGTAGGAATAAAGAAGAATGAAGTAAATGGTTTGTTTACAAACATTTCTCAAAATATCTTCCTTTGTGTATATCAGAATAAAGACATTTATACAGGTTTGTAACAACATAAGAGTGAAAAAATTATGACAAAATTTTCATTTTTAGGTGAACTATTCTGTTAATTAAATACAAAACCTGTCATTTTTGAAAAGGTGGACACACTCGAAGGTTTGGACACACATACTCATTCTTCGTTATTGCTATTTTCTCAATTACACAATAATACTAAACTCATAAATAAATAAATACATAAGTAAATAAAATAGCCTGTAATTAAAAATAAAATAACAAAAATTGTTAAATAAATCCAAACTTTCAAAACTCCTCTTCATTTTACAGTTCAGCACAATTTTGGTATCCACTTTATTTTTTTCAGAATCCAGTCTAGTTCAATAAAATATATATAATTTTTTATAAACTATGTCTGTAGATTCATCCAAATTCTTATACGTAGATAATTTTTTAAAAATCTGTTTATTAAAGCTTTTACAAAAAATATACAGGAGAATCATGAAAAAAATGTTTTTACCTCAACCCACCCCCTCAGAAGAGCAAAAACAGAAGAAAAAAGGAAAATAGAAAACTATATTAAAGTATATTTAAAGAAACTGGATAAAAAAAGACAAAAAAGAAAATAAATAATAGTAATAAATTAAATAAATGAAAAAAACATACATAGATAATTTATTCCTGCTGAAATAAACAAGGAATTGTAATGTTTTTTTATAGCAAATACCACTATGAATCCATATGGATGAGCTGTTTACCATTAAACATAAAGCAAAATATATTTATATACTGTGCCAAATTCCAGTAGGATTTAATGGCTTAAAATCCAATAAAAGCAGCACAAAAACAATTGCTAACCATTAAATTTATTACAATTTCTGTGATGGGTTTTAATGTTTTCTTCAGCAGGGATGTTTGTCTGTTATTTCAAACATAAAACGTTTTATAGGAAACAAACACTGAAAGTAACAATATCTTGTAGCAGCATGCAAAACCATAGCAGCTATAGTATGCATAAGTTGACATGACGCTCAAGTCATAAAAACTTTTTTTTTATAATCGCCCGGTCTGCAACTTCTCACTTTCACTTTTATTTCAATGTCGACGCAAAGCAGAGACCGTAATGTCTCTTTAGTGAGATTAAAAACCGTTTGATTTGAAAGGTTACAGAGACGGGCGAACTGTTGAAGGACTCAGGTGCACGCGAGGTGAAAATATGCGTTTTATTCATCTTGAAACAATACTATATCCGCGCTGCTCACGAGCTCTGTTGTTAGTTACACTTCCTGTATGCTGCTTAGACATAAACAAACGCCCGTTTTTGTCATTTTCCATAATCAGTATGAGCGAGGGAGTTAGCACTGCTTGATTGCTACATGTAAATACATTTTGAAAAATATATTGTATATTATATTTTTGCTCTTAATTTCATTGCTCGTTTTGAATCAGCATCTCAAGATGGCAATGGAGGGCCGTGAACTGTACGTTCACGGTTTACCGACAGATGTGGATCACGAGCGGCTCCGGGACAAACTACTGATCCACTTCCTGCGCGCGAGGAACGGAGGAGGAGAGGTCACGTCAATTACAGTCGTCACTGAGTGCGCCCTCATCACCTTTGAGGAGAGCAGAGGTGAGAGTATTATGACGGCTATTGAATATCAAAAAGTAAATGAAGTGATACTGATAAACAGCTGGGGGGTTGGAGGTGGCATATTTTGTAGTATTGTCCTCTAAATAAAGACAGAGGCCTGGTTATTTCTGAAGATGCATTTTGTAATGTATGGCCGTGGACGCAGCTTGCTGTGTGTTATTTGGAGCAAACTGTGCGATGCTAAGGGTTACATTTATGCATTTCCATTTTATCCAAAGTAACTAACAGTGCATTCAACCTATACATTATTCCATCAGTCTATGATGTGTTCCCTGGGGATTGAACCCATGACTTTGGTTTAAGTCAGTCAATGTCCTTAAGTCAGTCATACATTTTAAACATTTCAAAATAATATATGAACACAATGACTACACTGTAAAGTCTTGTTTTGCTGTAAGTTTTTTACTCAAAAATGTGAAATGTATGGAACCATGTCAATTATTTCAGTTCACGACACAGTATGGCATTTTTAGAACACACTTTACCTGTCATATATAGATAATTTGCTTTGAATATTTCAGGTTTTAATTGCTTAGTAATTTTTCATGCCAGCCTTTCTTAAATGGTGCAAGTCATGTCACATCTAATCTTACTCTTTATTTCTAGTGCTCCACACACTGGAAACAGTGTATTTTAACACTGCCAAAGTATATTTGGCAGTGGGAACAGTCTAATGCACGGCTAGGCAGCAGACTGCTGGAATAGCTAATGAAGTCTCTGGCTCTTGCTGGTTGATTGATCTGCCAAGTCTACTGTAGATTGTGTAGTTTTTTATCGATAAAGTGGGAATATGCTTGTGTGTGTGTCTTGCAGCGAAGTCGGATAAGTTGAAAGTGAGGTGCTTTTATAAAGAGGTCATTATCCTAAGTTAGCATTCATGTGCATCTTTAAGTTTATATTTTTCAAATGGGATTGATCCTCTCTCTTCAATTACATTTAGCGGTCCAGAGTGCACTTCGTCATCATCCTCACATTATAGAGGTCGATGGCAGAAAGTATGAACTCTCCCTGAGTCTCCCAGGCCAAGACCCTTTGAGCCTGAATAAGGTTTGTTGACAGTATAAATAAACTTGTGGAATTCAAGTGCTATTACCTAATATTACATACTGTAGTATTTTATTAAGTGTCACTTAAATTGTGTACTTTTTATCTTTAGGTGATCCTTGATATGGTTGTAACCATAGATTGCAGTCAGCTGCAGGAGGGTCCAGAGACTCTGAATGTACTGCGCTGTAAATTTCCAGGCCTACGTACCCAACCTGGCCTATTACAGCAGACATGCACCTTGCAAGGAATGTATTCTGAGGTTCAGGATGCTTTGGCCTATATGCAGAAATACTTTAGGCCCATTCAAAACCATTCAGGTACTAAAAGTTCTGATCCTAGTGGAAAGAGTAGAGAAACTGCAGAGAAGAGGGAAGACATCGGAAGTCAAAAGCAACAGAGATGGGCCAATTCTGCACAGCAGTCACCAGGCCTTTTCATGGGAGACCTCGGCACTGAATCTACTCTGGATTTAGGACAACATGGTTATAGGCTTACAAACAGAGGTGAAGCTCTCGCCCAGCTTGAAGAACAGAGTGCTAGGCCTGAGAAAACCAATTTGGAGGAGGGGGCAGAGTGCAGAATAGATGAAACCAATTGTCAAGATCTTTCACTCATCATGGAAGCTGATGTGTTTGCATACTTGCAGAGCAACAAGGAATACAGGCGTATACTTCAGAGTCATGGGGTGCAAGTGGTTCATGTGACGTCTGATGGGGTTACCACCTTGTTTCTGCAATCAGAGGTCCCCACAGGGTCGGAGGATACAGAAAACATGCGGAGAGCTCATAAGGAACTGGGACACCTTTATCAGCAGCAAGAAAGTTGCCTGAGGAAAGACCAGCTTCAAAGGAACACCCTTTTCTTGCCGGGAGGACTGACTGCAGCATTGAACAATGTGCAGTCAGTTCTCCCTAATGTTTTGCTTAGTTATGACCAAGACAACGTTTATATAGTTGGGGAGAAAAGTGAGGTATCTCAGGCTAAACAAATACTACTGATTGGGGCAGGGGAGGGTATGATCAGTAGCTTGACCGAAATGCCACCATCCTCTTCCTGTTCTCCATCACCATCTCCTGAATCCTTGGAAAGAGGACAGTTTGGTAAAAAGCAAAGTGAAGTGCATACTCCAATGACCCCTAAATTGTTTGGCTCAAACACAGAACGAAAAGTGGAGGCTGGAAAAGAATACAAACTTGCAGCTCGGTTTAAGAGCTCTGGGTTGGGAGGAAAGGGACTTGCTAAAGAGAAGATTAGTGAAGATTTAAAGAGTATCAGTAACAAAATGGACATGTTAAATTTAAACCCAAGCTATCAATCAACACCACCCATTAGGTTGTCCTTTAACAGTGCAAGTATTTTCAGTCATGAACTGACCGGTGAAGGAACTCAAACATACAAGATGACACAGCCAAACTGTACTGGGGAGGATGTCCTGTTTAAAAACCAAGACATGCTATCTTATGTGAATAGCACTGGAACCACCTCCAGCACGTCCGCCAGCAAATCAACTACTTCCTCTGGATTCACTTCAGGATTGACCACAGGACTCAGTGCCCCATTAAACACAAATGTGAATGCTTCTTTAGAAAGAGAAGTTAAGTCCGTTGCCCCCTTCACACCAACATCAGTGCCCTCTTCCAAATCCTCTTTAAGAAGGGCCAATAGTTTCTCTGGTCAGCCTGACCTAAAAGAGCAGGTGCAAAAAAAACAGGTTGCTTCTGGGTCAATAACTGACACCCATGCTCATCAAAGAGCAAGATCCAATAGCATCAGTGGTGGAAAAGCCAGTACAGGTTTTCCTTTATCTACAGTAGAAGCACAATTGACTGTGTCTTCTGTAATGTGGAACTACATGAAGGATGCGTACTGCAACCAATTGGACAGCGTGAAATCTGACATGCAGATGTCTGAGAAACAAGCAAGCAAAAGTGATGTGAGTGTGATTCTGAAGGGTACAGATTCCTCTAAGGTTGAAGAAAGTCATCGCAAGCTTCAGAATTTAGTGGCTATGGTGGCCAGTGACTTTACTGTTCAGGAGCTGCGTTTAGCAGAGCTTGGCCTGGTTGATAAAGATGAATTGTTTGAGACCTGCTGCTCGGATGTCCAGTCACGCTTTAAGAAGGTCATCTTGCACACGTTGATGGACAGAGTTTTCTTACTAGGCCCGAAATTGCTCTGCTGTCAAGTTAGTGATATATTTAAGGATGTATTTCTTGGGACAGAGTCTAACTCTGTAAAAAAGTCTTTACACCTGCAGGATGGTGTTGATCAGGGAACAACCAAGTCAACTGTAGACCAAGTGAGCAGGGGTTCAAGAGGAATGGATCCAACTAGGTCTGATCAAAGTGAAAATGAGCTTTCATTTCAGAGCACAAATGATGTTCTGTCTAACATCAGTCAGCCCAAATACAAGAGTGGTGGTCACTCAACAAAACTCAAAACAGGTACACTGGAAAGGTTAAAGACACCGAAATCTGTAAAGGATGAGTTGAGCAAGACTGATGCCAGAGAAAACGAAACAGGACTAAAAAGTAACGGACAAACATCTTTATCTCTCAGAGAACACAGAAAAGAGTACACCTCAAAGACGTTGAAACAGACCAACCTGCTCTCCCACACACCATCAGATTGCGTGTGTGGAGCAAGTGGACCAGGTGTTAAAAGGACCAGCTGTGGTGTCATCCTATGCAATGTGTGCACGCTACAGCATTCCAATTGTAGAGTGTGTGGACAAGAAGAGTCTCAGAAGAAAGTTCTAGAGAATCCGGTACAAGGTTCCAGCTCAAAGGATGTACAACAGAATCAGATGCAGACGTATCAGGAAGAGCAGAATTCAAGAAAAGAGGGCAGCAAAGATCAAAAAGGCATTTATGGCACCATGACGTATACGGAGATGCCTTTAAGCCTTGATGGACATCCCAAAGACACAACAGCCAAGATCAAATACATCATACCTGATGGCATACAGGGGGTATTAATGCTCGTATACAGTTTAAAACTTGAAAATCCTAACAAGGGTATTCACTAATGAAACCGGATTGTAATTGTCTTTTTGTGCACATCTCTAGGATAATGATCCCTGTCCAGGGTCATCATTCCAGGGTGGTGTGTTTGAGGCTTACCTGCCACTTAACCCAAAGGGACAGGCTTTATTACCATGCCTGGAAAAGGCTTTTCATCAAGGGCTAACCTTTACCATTAGTCCAAGCAACAAGGCCGGTGATGGAGGTGGAAAAGTGACCTGGAGCAAGATTCCTCACAAGACCGGGATGAGGGGAGGAAGGAGTAGGTGAGTGGAGATGTTGAAGCTATCATACAGACATTTTTTACCACCTTAAGTCGATAAGCATCATTTTACTCACTACAAGAGTGCTTTATTTCATAAGGGGACGATTTCCCGGACAGGGATTAGACTAGTCCTAGACTAAAATAAATGTAAGAGCTGTCCCAACTGAAAACAACTTACACTTACACACAAGTAATGTTTTAAGTCAGTGGTTTTCAAACTGGGGGCCGCGAGATGGTGCCAGGGGGGCCCCAGTTTTATGACATTTTATTTATCATTAATTCTGTGTAACTAAACCTAAAAAAATAAGGCTACTGACAAAAAGCACTACTTTTTTGTATAATTTAATGTTTTTTTTTAATTAAAATGTTGAGTTTTAGAACAGTTTTTGTCACAAATTTTCTTTGGGGGCCGCAAAGGAATGCCCCGTACACGCTGAAAAAGTTTGGTAACCACTGTTTTAAGTAAGGCATGTTTGTGAAAACAAGTTATATTTCCTAATTAAACTAAGGCCTAGTCCTGGTTTAAGCTAATCCCTGTCCGGGAAACCACCCTAAGGTTATTTTATAAAGCATTTAACACTACATTTTGTTTTATTTTAAGTTGTGCATGTGTGCATTATTGTACATGTATTGCGTTAACACATTCATCTGTATATGTTTGCCCTTTCTGTCTGTGTATAGTAATAAAATGTATATGCTTAGGTAAATATTTCTTTTTTGTAGGAATGGGTATCCAGACTCTACATACCTTAACCGTTTATACGAGGCACTGGCGGCTTATAGGATTGAACCTACGATCGGTAAAGATCAACCCAAATCCTGATGCTGAATTCAAACCTGACAAAACTACAAAGTAAACTTTTAGGGGCTGATTCTCTTTCGCAGACAGGGTTTAGATTAAGCTATGACTAGGCCTTAGTTATATTAGGACAATGAAGTAGTTTTTACAAACATAGCTTACAAAAAACAATACTAGTGTGCATCTTGAGACAAAACATTGGGCACTGATATATTTTAAGATATGTGCAAGCTGTTTTTACTTAAGACCGCTTAAGCAAGCATTTTAGACTTGGAGTATACCTTAAGCCCTGTTCAGGAAAACAATAGTATGTAATTGAACAAAAATGATCAAATAGCCATTTATGATAACTGTGAAAGACTACTTACAGTAATCTGTTAGTGTACAGTATTTTATGTATATCTCTTTGAGATGAGTAATATTGAGAATGCTAATGATTCTCTAAAATGTATTTTATATTCATAGGTTCTGTATTAGAAAAGCTCAGTATGTACTTTGATAACCTCTGTAAATTCTGAATCAGTTAAATGTCGTCTTTTATTGAAAAATAAACATCTTGTTGTGTAGAGGTTGTGTTTTTTTAGTCCCTGTACTACAAATGATTGCGATCTTTTCAAGCCTTTATCAACACAGCACGGGAAATGAACTTCTATAATGGTCTTTCTCCTAAATCTAATATACAGTATACCATATATATAATTTCGTTAGAACCTTTCAATCTTGGAAAGTAAGATGTATAATGGATTTCCAGTCAGTTACCAGCAGTAGATTTTTACATTTTCAGCAGAAAATGTATGAGTGGTGCACAGTATTCGTACTGTAAAATTCACAACAACCTAACCATTTTTAAAGATTATTGATGCCGCAAGCATTGTGATCTCAATCTGTCAAACTACTTTTGTAAAATTTGTAAACTAGTAAAATGTAAATAAGGTCTTACAAATCTCATTTGTGAACATTCAGATGTGGTGCTTGTTGTTTTTAAAGCCAAGCCCTTACATGACACATTTTCACATGCCCTATTTGAATGTAAGCTAATGTGAAAAATTTGAAAGGTATGACAGATAGGAAGATTTTCAGAGAATTTCCTGAGGCTAAAAAGTAGCAAGTGGCTCATTTCAATGAGTTTTGTAAGGCTAATCACAAACTAATGCATTATGTTCACTCTCAGAAATAAACAAGAAGGTACAAAAGTTGTCACTGAGGCAGTACCTTTTCAAAAAGTACCTAAAAGGTACATACTGGTACCCAGTGTTGGGGAAAGTTACTTTTAAAAGTAATGCATTACAATATTAAGCTACACCCCAAAAAAGTAACTAATTGCGTTACTTAGTTACTTTTCATGGAAAGTAATGCTTACGTTACTTTTGCATTACTTTTTCTTACTTGCCTAAGGCTTGATCTCTTTTAGGCCTTGCAGGTGTTTTTTATGATCGCAAAAATGTCAAGCTCTGGCCTGCCATCTCCATTTCTGACTTAAACTGTTCCCGCTCAGGAGCACAGAGTGCTACATTAAAGCAACACTAAAGAGTGTTTACTCTTTGCTCCCCCTACAGGTTGGAAGCGAAATTGTCCATTACCACTGTCGTAAATAATTTAGCCTACTGCAGCAAAGCTGACTCTGATTGGATTGTAGGTCTGCCGTAAAGCACGTTTTTGTAGTTTTAACTCGAACTACAGGACCGCGACCCGTTGGAAACTTCCTTAGTGCGGTTTTGGCCAATAGAGGGCTGCAAAGTGAATGTGAAAGTGCCGTTCACCCTTTTTCGAGTGGATGAACGATTAAAACTTTTTTGGAAAATAGTAACTTAAGTATTAATGTGTACATATATAATGTAATGCGTTACTTTACTCGTTACTTCAGAAAAGTAATATTATTACGTAATGCGCGTTACTTGTAATGCGTTACCCCCAACACTGCTGGTACCCAAATGATACATATTAGGACCATTTTAAAAGCTACTGTCCCAGCGACAACTTTTATACTTTTTTCTAAGAGTGTTGGACAGATTAATAACATAGCAAATTTGGAAAATAGCATTAGCAGTTAGCATTAGCATGCATGACATAAACAGAGTAGCTCAAAATAATTCTCTCTATATGTTATTTTTCCTGGATCTTTGTTCAACACTAAGTAACAACGAGAAAGCAAAACCCCACAGTTATCTGCTCTGAATCACAGAACACCTGACCTTGGCAGTATCTTAATCTCTTTGCCGTTTTATCAATATGGCTGAGCCAAGATACCTGCTACTCTGAGACTAACTCAGCGGTCCTGTGATCTATTGAATCTAGTGGCAATTCCCTGCAGGTGGAGTCTTTGCTTGGGCCACATTAGCAGCAGCTGAGATTAAAGACAAAGACAAGAGCTTTACCCCAAGGGCATGTAGTGCTCGTAATTGCATACAATGCATTTAATATAATGGACGGCGTTTCCTTGTTTCATAAAAATAATGGAGGTTTTTAAACCTTCTGGCATAAAGGTTTGTATGCTTAAAAGCTAGAATATTACAAAGTAATTCAATTCATCATTTTGGTTCAACTTTCATATTTTGATTTGGGTCATTTTATATGTGTACAAACCTTTGACTGGTAAAGACCTTTTCTCAAGAATTAAATACTTAGTTGACAGGGTAGATATACCTGCACCTGTCAAACAGGTTGCACAACTTCAACACGCGCATATTCCGTGTAGAACTTAACAAAACAGATTCATAGTTTCCTCTTATATGCATTGGAAGTAAAGACAGAGCGTTGAGGAATGGCAAAGCAGTATTTTGAAGCCCGTGATCCTCTCAACTGTTCGATCTGCTTGGACCAACTTCAGGATCCAGTAACAATTCCTTGTGGACACAACTACTGCATGGACTGCATTAAAGACTACTGGGATAAACACGGCAGTAAAGAGACTGGTTATGGTTGCCCTCAGTGCAGAAAGACCTTTACACCTAAACCAATTCTCAACAGCAACACTATGTTTGCGGAGGTGATGGAGATGTTTAAAAAGACAGGCCTTCGGGATTCTTCACCTGCGCATTTTGATCGTCCTGGACCCACGGAGGGTAAAATCTGTAATGCACAAGAACTTAACACTGTGAGAGGCTGTCTGCAATGTGAGGATTTGCACTTCAAGACCCACCCGAGCCATCATTATGATGAACACAACAGAGGAAAGCACACAGTAATTGTTTTTAGTGCGGGACCTCAAAGCAACGTTTGCTCTCTGCACAACAGGCTGTTGGGGGCTTACTGTGGAACAAACCCACAATTCGTCTGTGCGCAGTGTCTTCAAGATGCCCACCAAGGACATGAAGCATTTATAATGGTGCCCAAGAAGAAAGACAAAAATCAAGAACACACGGCACCTCTAACAAAAAACGGGCATAGGAGGAAATGTAAAACAAGTGGACATGGCAAAAGAAAGTCTAATAAGAGCACTTGGCATAGACACAAGCACAATAGTGGCTCACATGCTAAAAGTGGACAACAAATTAGCAGTGGACACAGGGTTCACTTTGCACTTGGGCAAAGTCATGGTGCTGGACACAGGAAGAGTAGAGATGAGAGTCATGGACATTTGAACACGGGTCATGGTCATAACAAGAATTGGCACTAGAAGAACAACTGGAGACACCCAGCTAGCAATAGCTGTCATTTTTACCATTTCATCTAGATACATTTCGGCTACAAGTAATCTATTTCAAAATAAATTTGAATTTGGTTACATTTTGTTTTTGCCAAACTAACTTGAGAGATGTATGATATATTCAATCATGTAAGTAAAGTCAACTGTGATTCCAAGGTGTTTCATTTATTTTTGAGCTATGGTTAGACATCGAATACATTTTCACAGACAGCCCAAATTTGGCCTTGTTTTAGTCTAGACTAGTATGGGCTGTGTTTGGATGGCTATTAGACATCTTTTAAATGCAAAATTGCTTGCTGGGACTTTTGTAATATGTCAGGAGAAATCACATGACTTTAAGCATAATGTTTCATATAGAAGCATTATTACTAAAGTTGGAATGTTGCCTCTGCCAGATTCAGGTGTCAAATGTCAATTTTAAGTACACCTTTATAGTAGTCCATTTCTTCTCAACCAGATGTGTGTGTTCTCTGCTTGAAATTAAGTGTTAATTAATTATCCATTTGTGTTTTGAAAAAGCAAAAAATTGTAAAATTCCTATGTATGCTTTCACTGTCACTATTGTTGGAGGCATTTTGAATCTTATGTGCATACTTGTAATTTCCACAACTTTAATTTTACTAGTAAGTTAACTTACACGTATTGAATTTCTTGCTATTTTATTACTTCAGAGGAGAGTTACAAATACAAGTTTGGATTTTTCTTAATATTCATATTACATTACCACATTCTGTATTTGTTTCGTACATCAATCCTTTTTTATTTAATAAAATATGAAAACCAAACTAATCTTAGAACACAATGCTCTATAATTAATAAAATAATGTAGAAAATAGATGCTGTTTTTAGGGCTGTCCAAAGATTAATCGCAACCAATCACATACAAAACAAAAGTTTGTGTTTGCACAATATGTGTGTGGGTGCATTATGTATATATAAATACATACACACATACATGTATGAATTTAAGAAAAATTATATTTAGGTATATTTTTATTTATAATACAAAATATAACAAAATATATATAAATATACATGTGAATGTTTCTTAAGTACAAACATTAATGTGTGTGTTTTTTGTGTAATTTATAATACTGCCCTACAAAGGCAAAAGACCTTAACTCGCTAGAGTGTGAAACTGAGAAAAATGACTTTAAAGTTTAGACTTATAGTGAGTTTCAGTTGTCAGTTAATTTCTTCTTCATTTTTATTTTATCAAAAAAAAAACATAAAATTGACTCAAGACACTAATGCAAATAATAAAGGAGGTCTTGAATGTCTATATATATATATTACACACAGTTCACACACTATGCAAAAAGCTTTTATTTTGTATGTGATCAATCGCAATTCATCCTTTGACAGCCCTAGTTTTTTTAATCTGATAATGTTGCTAGAGCTGACTGAATTGAAACAGACTTTACTGATAAATGCATCAAAGCATAGGGGCAGTTTCCCAGACAGTGTTTAGATTAATCCAGGACTAGGCTTTAGTTATATTAAGACATTTTTACAAAAATACCTTACAAAAAACAATACTGGTGTGCATCATGAAAGAAATTATGACATATGTTGAGATATGTCAGTGCAAGATGTTTTTAAAGTAAAGCAGCTCAAAAATGCGGTTTAGTCTGGGACTAGGATAAGCCCGGTCTAGGAAACCACCCCATAATAGAGTCTTAAACACAAAGGTGCTCTAATAGTAATACACAGGGATGTCATATAGAAGAACCATTCAGTGAAATATTCTCAGAAGAACTATTTCTTTAACATAATATTTTATAATCTAAAGTTCCTTTTTTACTACAAAAAACCTTTTTTGAAACAAAAAAAGGTTCTTCAGATGTTAAAGGTTCTTTACGGAACCATTCAGATAAAAATTGTATCGTGAAGCACCCTTATTTTTAAGAGTGTAGCCAAAGTGTGGTTCAATAATGACGCCATGAACAATCCATATGGTTTTTTTAGTTATGCTCTTTAATTAGTCCTGGAAAACATGTAAGGCAAAATGGTCACATCACACACAGAAGCATTATGAACTCTACAGTCCTCACGACCACACGCAGTCCAACCAACCCAGAGTCAAGCACAGATACAGCAGCACTTCAGATACTCGAGATTAAACGGAGAAAGTTCAAATTGAGGGTTTCAGAAAACAAACAAACAACAACAAAAACAACCTGCGGTGCTTTTCTGACGTGTGTGGGGGGTGACTTAATGCTGACGAATAGGGGTTTTCAATTTCTAGCCAATCGGTGAACAGGAATGTGAGCTGGGAAATCTGATTGGCTAAAAAGCCAAGCAGAAAAGTTGGAACTAGAATTCAGAGTGCAGAGAAAATTTAAGGGTTCGTCTTTCAAAAATGTTCCCAATGCTCCAAAGTCACCAGGCATTTTTGTTATACGTATGCATTTGCTTGTACAAAAAAGGTGTCATTTATCATAATGCAATGCGTGCAGAATACATTTTAAGAGATAGCGTGTTACGCTGACGTGTAAATTTAGAGGTAAAATTCTACCGCAAGCCTTTCATAGTGATTTTATTGATGCATAAATAAATACATTTCACTGTTAAGATACACTATAATTAAGTATCTAATACTCTAACTCATGTCTGGACATAAGGTTTTTCAGCATTGGTTAGGGGTGCATGTGTAAGGAATTCTAGACTCTGTGAAACTGAGGGGTGTTTCCTGTTCTGGGAAAGCTATTGGATTGAGGGTCCGAGGAAGGAAGCAGCTTGGCTCCCAGTCGCACAATTCCATATTCACGGGAGACAGTCACACCTGCGTCTGAGCTCATCGCGTGTGCTCCAAAAAAGGAAGAGGAAGAATATTCCCAAACCATCATCTTACAATGTATCTAAACCTTGAGAGATTTAATGAATTCTTCCTCACCCAGATGTCACTGTTGGATGTGTTAATACATGAGGTCTCTCTGAATGGATCCAGTGGTGCTTAATGTTAGCCATGCAGACAGAGCCAAGTAACTAAAACTAATAAGCAGCCGAGATGTGATCCAGAACCGGAACGATGCTGCTGGAATTGACATAGTGGAGTACTAGAATGTTAAGATGACCTGCCATGACGAATTATGTTTGGATTGTTGAGGAAAAACGGCAACACTACACAACTAGACTGAACACTAATGACAGCCAGAATATAAAAGCCGAAAAAAAAACAGTGGAAGTTGTAAGACCTGTAACTGCTTGAAAAAATTGTTAGTTTGTTAAAACTGTGACTTTTTTGGTTGTTGGGTTAACTCTAGTCATTGGCTAGTACATTGCGACCGCCCACCTGCCTAATAAACCACTAGTGCACACAATACACAGAAGTATTCATAAACAACAGTACACCTGATCTGGATCAGCGGAACCTGATATCAGCCCTTTAGGAGAGCAGAGCCGAGATCGGATACAAAGGAAAACTATTTTGTGTGTACGAGCATTTGTGTATAAACGTGCGTGGAGGCAATCTGGTGTTGGTTTACGACTGAGGCACAGTGAGAACGAGAGGTTTTGCATGAATTTAAAATGGAAAAGTCAGAAATCAGTCAGCACCAATAATATTCAGGGCGTCGACCACACACGACAGGAGCAAATTCAGATTCGTAGGTCTTTTACTGCAAGATCATTTCGACAATAACCACAAAAAAAAGGTTTCTTTCTCATTTTTTTCCTTCAGTACAGTAAGCACAGTTATAGCGAAGGTCACGCCTCCACGAAAAAAGTTTGGCACACTCGGTCAGGACCAACGAAATAGGAGTCATCATCACATTTTAGAGGAACTGCAGCAAGCTTTTTTGAACACAAAATTACTCAAATGCAGACCACAGAACAAACAAAATACAAAAAGGAACGAACATTTTTACTGACGTGTTAGTTAGGGTCACTTGGCGCCACAACCAGCAGAACACAACAAAAACAAAACGAAAGTTAAACAGAATTCAGGATTCATTTTTTAGGTCCCAAGCTGGAAATGGGTGCCACTCCCACCCCAGTGCATTCTGGGCCAGAGCAATAAGTAAAACAGGTGGCAATGTAGTGTAAAGTCTCAGCACATGATGTAGTAATACACAAAAATGAACATGAAGGCTTGCGCATCTATGCATTTCCAACACATGGTTCTTGTGTTAAGAGTGGCATAAAGAGGAATGTGTTGGTGGGAGAGAAAATGTGACTCAAAGTCTGAGTGAAAACCTGGAGCGAAATCGCAAACACAGTGGATTGGGAGTGGGACCGCCATCTCTAGAAGTACAAGCAAAGTGCAAACAATAGCAAACCAACATGGGGCTGGAATAAGAGTTAAGTCAGAAAGAGAGACAGTTCACCCAAAAACTGAAAACTCGCAGGTTGTTCCTGACTGAAAGTACGTCATATTTTAGTTTTTTAGTGAACTGTAAAATAAAAATAAGGTAGCATGAGGGAGGTAGAGTGACAGAAAGAAAAAAAATTGAATTTATATCTGACAAGACCTGAGGACAGACAGTCAAATACAGAGACACACACACACGCACTGACTCTCACACAACAACAAACGTACATAAAGAAGAGGGGTCTGGTTCGTTTCACGTAAACAGTTGATCACTGACATGTACCAGACTCAGTGCACGACGGAAAAGCAGTCAGCAGGTGTCTTGAATGATAGCAATGCATACAAATCACCAGTAGAGGCAGCAGATCACTGCGTTTTAAAGAGGCGGGAGGGGCCAGAGTGTTTGATTGACACTGAGAGAGTGAATACATCAGGGAGTTAAATAAATATGTATTTATTAAAACAAAAAGGCGTATTGTATAAAAGAAAGGCTGTAGTAGGATTTTATGTGTGGGTCTGTCAGAGATGTGGGGGTGAGACCCGACTGTCATCTTTATCTGGCCTAACTGCTGTTGCCATGCCGACCACAATGACGAAAAGGGTAACGGGAGGAGGAAGAGTCAGATGAGCAGATTTAAACGCTACATGCAACAAGTGTGATGCAGGTCAGGGTGATCCGTCAACTGGAATGAGGGGCTGCGGAATCCTGGAGGAGTTTGTGGTATGAAAGGCCACTGCTGTCTTTATCTGACCCTCCGTATGCTTGCACGTCTCAGAGTTCGTACAATGAGAGAAAGCGAGAGTTGAGCTATAATTGGTCCTGTTTGCCAGCTAGGCTCATTAAAATCCTAGCACTTGCCCCGTCTAATGACATGGCACATTGATGCGCTAGCCATTGAGGCTTAAAGGGTTAGCTCACCCAAATGAATATATTCAAACCCATATGGCTTTTTAAAAAAACATCTTGGTCTCGGTTTTCAATTTAAATAAAGTGAAGGGACAGACGGAGGTTAAGTTAAATTGCAAAGTGCCCCACAAAAGTGGTCCGACTAAAGACTAGGAAATTAATGTGCACAAGCTATTTATGTGGACCACCATTTCATCTGTAATAATGTACTGTGTCAAATTGGGTCCCCATTTACTTTTATTATATAAGAAAAGCAGTTAGGAAATTTGAGGTAAGAGTCAATTAAATGTACTACTTGTATCGCCATCAAAAACCACCCAGGGGTGGAGTCGGGTGCATGTCAGTGAGCCTGGCCCAATGGGAATACAACATAAACAATGTGAGCGTAGGTTGGTGCCCTTGTTCAATGTGCCAGTGCTCGTCCAGGGTGATTTGGGTGGGCAGAGATGATCGAGCGCTTTTGATGACGTACGGCAAATCAAACAAGTGCAGCCTCTTCATAACAGATAGGGGAGGGGTTGGTGGAAAAGGGTGGACGTTGTCACGGTAACGGCGCTCCTGCTAAACCCATGCAGGCGCGGCACACAAACGCACGGGGGGTGTAGAGAGTGAGGGGTTTTTGGTTTGCGTCTGAAAAGATAAAAGATCTTTTTTTCAGTGGAATACAATAATTTTATAGTGCATTAGTTTGGCAGGAATAACAATAGAGAACATGTATACTTTGACAGGGTGCAGAATAAGGTTAATTCACTAAATAATTGAAGACATTGGTTGAGTAAACATTGCATTGATATTTATAAAAGTATAATACTGCCCTAACACGCTTTATCGGCGTGCAGTCATACGAGAAAAGTTAGAAACGACATCGCAGAATGCAGAGGAACTTGGAAAAACACTACCAGGTTACAATAGCACAATATAGTGGTGTGATCCCTTAGTGTACAACGTGTGTGTTTGTGTGTGTGTTCAGAGTTAAAATTCTGCTGATTGAATAATTGCAGATCTAATGTCAGAGAAAATACCTGGGGTTAAGTTAATTACACTATACACCCCCCCATTCACACACACACAAATATAACACACACATGCATACACGCACACGCACGCAGACCACTCCCAAAACCCCTCACACAAACACAAATCACATCACATCCACTACTCAGTTCTCCTCTTTCTTGACTTCCTCTTTCTTCTCTTCCGCTTTCTTGTCCTCCTTCTTGGGCTCCTCTTTTTTCTTCTCATCCTTCTTGGCCTCCTCCTTCTTCTTGTCGTCTTTCTTCTTGTCGTCCTTTTTCTTGTCGTCTTTCTTTTTCTCCTCGTCTTTCTTGACCTCCTCCTTTTTCTCCTCCTCCTTCATGGGTTCAGTGGTGAGGATGATTTTACCGATGTTGCTTCTCTCTTGCATCCTACGCATGGCATCGCCGATCTAAACAAGAGAGAGAGAAGCTTGATTGGTCATCTGCTGTGGTAAGAATAACTTACAAGCTGTCGAGTACCACCTAAACATGCATGCATCAAATTAGATGCATAAACTTTTTATTTCACATCTTCGAATTTTAAATATTTTCACAGAATATTCTTTAAAATTACGTAGCATGATTTTATATAGAAAATAGTAAATCATCAAAAAATATTTTAGGTGGTGTTTTACACATATTCCCATCTATCTGCAAATACTTAATGAGCGAGGATGAATCTGTACTCTTCCTCCTGCTAGCTCGGTTTTCCCTCAACTCACCTCTCCTTTACCACTCTACCTAACAACCAGCGCCACGGCAACAGCGAGTCATCTCCTAGCAACGGAAAAGCAACCTAGCCCTGCCGATTGACTTGTGGACAGAGAATGAGACGGGAAACCAGAGAAGAGAGAGTTACGAACAAACAGAGTGGATGGCGCTCTCATCCGATGTCCCGAAACGATGTGGAATTTTCACTCCAAAGTAAAAAGCACTTTAACGTTAAAGGATGTAAAAGCATCGTTTTTATGAATCTCCAATAACACTCAGGAGACCCATAAAAGCCCACGTCGTCATAAAAGCATCAGCTCACATTCGCCGTCACATACTGTAAGCGGAAAGGGACGTCTCCATAGCAACAGGAGGGAGAAGAAAGAGAAGAAATAACAGAGAAAGATGAATGAGGAAAAAAGCACTTGATCAAAGCGTAGAAGGAGTACAAGGCATGGATGGGGGTTAAGGTGATGATCGGGAACGAACGCCTACGCACGTTTAACTGCTCAAGGTAACAAACCTGGCACAGATCACACACACAAATCATACTCTGACGTTCTTCGAATGTGACCCTGTCGGTGAAATCCAGGCCAGAGTTTCATAATCTAATTAGTCGATAATCAGTCTATATTAAAGATATCAAGGTTATATTTTCAGACAGTGCTCTTTACAATAAGACTTAAGCTGCGTTTTCATGCATTCTGTTTTATTTACCTGTTCTAGGTGGTAAGTGGAATCAATTCGGGGCTTGATCTTGCCCTGTTGGTACAGGTCCAGGATCACAGACATGGCCTGAGCGATGAGCTCGGTCTCAGAGTCCAGGTACCCTAGGTGAAACCCACACACTGAGCGATTCCCTTGGATCAGACTTAAAGTGTGTACGGAGAACTGCTGGTACCAGGTCTTGGCCACCGCAAACAGATTCTTCTTCTGACCCGCCAACATGTTAGCGGCACCTGCAGAGCCAAACACATAGGTGGACAAATAACACGTTTATAAAGAAGCATTAAGCATTAAACACATATTTTGTGTTTTCCTCTACATTTTTATACCAAAAGGATAGAGTTTTATTTAAAGGGCACCTATCGTGCAATTTTCACTTCAACAAGGTGATGACACAAATGTGTCTTGGCAGTGTGTGAACACAACAACCCTACAAAAGGAAAAAATCCATCCTCTCTTTCTTTTTTAGTCCCTTAAGGGCTCGTTATAGTTGTGCGTGGGTCCTACGGCGTGGCCACAACGGCGTAGGTTCCAAGTCGGTTTTCATTTACACTTTTGCATTGTCGTCCGCGTTGACGTGCAAACACACGAAGACCGCTGGAAGGCAGTATCCACGCGTGTAACCACAGTAGCAGCGCGACCGTCACAGAAGCAGAAGCTTGGCAAGTTTACCCACAAATGAAGAAACAGCAACTTGTTGTGTATGATATGAGAAGACCAGCAATGATGGAAGTAACGACGGGAGGGGTTCTGGTGAACCAAATCACAGCGCTTGCGGTCCACTAGAACTGACGCGCTGTTAAAATTTTTGCAAGGTGCACGTCAGGCTACGCATAGCTATGCACAGGCTACAGATAGCCTTACGCACGACTATAAATCGGGCTTTAGTCTCATTAGACATGCTACTTTGATTCTCTTGTTAATGTGACGTCACACTGATAAAGCCCCGCCCACTGACTGACAGGCTGCGTCCTAAATCGCATATTGTGACAGTAGGTACTGAATAAGACTACCTACTCATCGACGGTTAAAACAGAAGGTACTATATGGTAGGAAAATGGATAGTATGAATGAATTCGGACGTACTACATCCACCATGTGGAAACATCGTGTGACATGCGTCGTCCCTTGTGTTTATTTAAACACAAGGGACAGCTGTTTAATACATGTATTATTTGCATTTGAAGTAAACCGGGTTACCGCTTACAGCCATTTTTTAATAAAACAATGCCCCTCCATCACCTTCTTCATTGGATCATTCCTCTCCTGGGGCCAGTTGTTCAAAAAGTTTATCTGAGATCAAAAAGATCCAAATTTGCAAATCCCCATGTTGCTATCCAGGATCAAGTAAGCCATCTCACTTTTTTCCTGGTTTTTCAAAGCAAAATTGGATACGATCACCCTGATCCAGATACACACCTTTTCCGATTAGCAAATCTGGATTACTAGTGTCCTAAATGGGACCACGTTAATGTTGACTATTAGCTATGTAAAAAACAGCAGGTAGTTTGGTAAGTATGGGACATTAAGTTTATTTACTTGCAGAGACAATAAAACAACATAACTTTTCCTTAAAAGTTTTCCTGTACAGTGCCACAGTTAAATTTAAAGATTATCTTTGATAAAATTAAATGTTAAATATTTTTTGTTTGCTATTGACTTTTTCTCTCTTAATTGACTGAAAGGTTTAAATGGTAGAGCAATGTTATACATATCAATTTATTACTATAAGGATTGTACTAGGAGCAAAATTTCAACAAAAAATGATACATTTATAAATATTACATGATAGAAATGTTATTTTGTAGACTAACTGCAGGTTTATAAGTTTTAGAAAACGTTTAAGTTTTATTGCATTTTTGTTACTGAAATCCACCTTTCTGCTTTTTGGGATCAAACAAATTCCAATCTGACTAAAACAACACAAAGTGGCGATTTGATCCAGATCAAAACCTAGATTGGATTTTTTGATACAATCCAAATTCAGAATCCATTTTTTTTAACAACCCATTTTGCAATTTTGATTTTGACCAATTTGATAGCCGAAATGCAAATGGATTACTTTTGAACAACTGGCCCAATGGGATCAAACAAATTCCAATCTTACTAAAAAGTGGTGATTTCCAGAACAAAATCCAAATTCAGAATTCATTTTTTTAACAACCCATCAAATTTTGATCTAATCCGATTTTTGAAAAACTGGCACCAGGGGATCACGTGGTAGTAAAGTGTCCATCGAATGAACATTTCTGGATCTTGCCAGAAGTGGTAGGTCATCCGAGTAATGTTCGCCTACAGTTTTTCAAATACTATCAATTCAGACATACTACTTCCCTCACCTATTGCTTTTCACCTACTAAACAGTATGGAAGTAGGCGGTTTCGGACGCAGCCGCAGGCATGCATATCATAGTTTCCACCCTTAGTGAGTTAGATACTAATAGTGAGATACTATTGGCTCACAGGAATCAGATCTATTTTAGCTGAAAACCCTTATTACAAGTAGCTCATTTGCATTTAAAGGTACAAACATTAAAATGGCACGTTTTGGGCATACCTGAGACTTGCATAACATCTTGTGAAAATGGGTATAATAGGTGATCTTTATGTGTGACATTTCATAGTTTGCATAATATTTGCAGCATATCATGTGATGGGATGCTACAAAGATTACACTCTAGGTCAAAACTGATGGTACTATTTGGTAGCAGGTATTTGTGCAAGATTTCTAGAACTTGAAATAAAATTGAAAGAAGTGGAAGTGGTTGCAAACTGCAATGGCACCATAGTACTGGCCCCAGTTTTGAGATCCAGGTGCTTGTTTCGGTCTTACTGAGACTAATAAGATTTACAGCACCAAGACGTCTGAACTGTGAGCATGTTGGCAGGGCATGAATAGGTGTTTGGATGAGTTACTTTTCTGCATGTAACGGGTATGTGGTTGACTGATGGGTGAATTATTGCTTATGGCTCCCACAGTGACAGTTCTTCATTTATAGAGAAGTGACATGTCTCTCTACCCCCTTCTCTCTCTCTCTCTCTCTCTTTCCAACACTGCACTCGTTGACCCCGCTTCAATTCTCTTACCGTTCGCACATCCTTTCGCATCACTTCCCATGTCTGTTACCCTCTCCCTCATTTCAGTGTTTCGTCACATGATCATCCTTATTCATTTGTTGTCTTTTGCACATAGTATGTGCTCACTGGTCAGGCTAACCATCTCCGCTTTGACCCAATTTCACTTTTTTGAACTTGCATGAAATTAGAAATCCATGCATTTCCTGACTTAAGTAAATCTGAATCATCATGTAGCCCTGGTGTTGATGGAGGACTCCTTAAGCCCCAAAGATGAAGATGGGAGGGGTTGATGAGATTAAGGAAACACTGCTCTATAGTTCCATCAAAAAATGTACGCTTAAAGCAATGACAACCTTCTTTCTCCCTTGCGCGCGCACGCACACACATTTGCACAAAGCAAGCTCTGAGATGGACTGTGATTTGGAGGCGACCCAGTCTGCTACATTCTGACACATTCTGGGTTTAGTGTCACATAGAGAAGCCATTGTTCTGATGAAGCAGGATAGAGGAAGAGAGTGAGAGAGAGCGAAAGTTGGGTGGGACTACAGGACGCCATGTTGTTTAAAGGGTCTTGTTCCGGGAATTGTGTTTCTGAAGATGATTTACTGTAACACGTCACTGTCTATGGCTTTTTTACCCCGTGTGCCTGTTGTTGATAAATTATGCAAGTAAACATGATAATGCTGGAAATGTTTGGACGGAATGATAAAGACACCTTGAAAAAGATGCACAAGCAAACTATTTTAGGGGGGGAAGAGGCAAGAAGACGCAAAATGAAGTGATGTATAAGTGAGCGTTTTGTGCACCGAGTGTGTCCTATTCGGCTCACCATAGCTAATGAGCTTCCCCATTGGTTTAAGCAGGTTGTAGCCTTTGTGGGTGTCAGAACCTCCCAGAGGATCAAGAACAATATCCAACCCTGAAAGACAGACAAAGAGAAAGAAAGTTAATTATTTATCTTAATTAATTATCTTTTATCTTAGTATTTGACAGATGGGTGATTCTCGTGAAATTAGACTTGAGGTGTCATAAATCATTTTGATAAAAAAGTAAATGCAAAGTAAAAGTATCAAAATAAGAATCATACAGTTACAAACATCTCTGTATGTACTATTTTGCACATAATTTCAAATGAACCAATTTTTGTAGTTTTTTCCACATTTAAGGGGAAAATTTTCATTACCGCAACGTGTCCATGACTGGATTTGAGTTCTTTGACATGGAAATATTTATAATTAAAAAATCTAAAAAATAAAAAGCTTCAGTGCATGTTATACTATAAACATTTACAGTAAAGAAACATGTGGTATGGTGATCATTGGTAAATGTAGAGACAATAATAAGGAATATAAATGTGTCCAAGACCAATTTTCTCATCCTCCGCAACAATTTTCAATTATTGTTTAAGCCCTCAAGGAACTTTTTTTTTTTAATTTTTGGAAGGGACATAATTGACTGTGACACTGAAGATGGCTACCAAGTAAGCACTTCTTATTTTTTCTCTCCAGATAAAAGTTAAAATTTTGTTTGTCATAGTACCTAGACAACTTTAGTTCTCATTACCAAAACATGAGTTTGTAAATGCATATATTTATGTTTATGTTACATTTATGTTTATGTCACAGTTCTGCACGATATCACTGTTATGTGATTTAAATTTGAGTTAAGCTTGTTAATCGAGTGTTCATTTATGCGCAATAGTCTGTGCATCTCCCGCCAAATCGAGTTTATTGTTTGATTTATATTGCTATTTTGTTACATTTTAACATATTGTTAGTTTTTGTTTATATTAGTATGTGTATTTGTATTGCATATGGTTGTAATATGAAGATTTAAGTTAAGCATTTATATAAGTATATGCAGATTTGATATTCTACAGTTATTATTTCACGCTCATATTGTTAATCCTACTCTGTGGATAATATAATTCATTCTTCACTACATTTAGAAGTACTTGGCTGTATTTTTTTGTATTATTGTATTTTGTGTAATTTATCATATCTTATGTATATCTGTTTTGCGTTTTATTTGTAGAGACCACACACACAAACCCCTCCTTTCTACAGTAAAGTTTAATCAGTATCTGAATGGTGCTTTACTCAATTCTTGGACTCTAATCGGTCCACCAGGATTAAGTGTACCTATCCGACAGTCCTTAAGTCTGTTTAATTTTCCAATCCAACAATAAATCTATAGACGGTTTCATTGGACGCACGTGATACATGTCTGGATCCGAACTTTACTTCCGGTTTCGTTTGTTTAATGGTCTGACTAGTTGCTAGACTGATCTCTTGAACAAATACCTCGTCGAAAATAACAAATGTTTTGGTTTCCTAGGTAATCTATGTGTTGTTTTTGTGCTTGTCATATAAATAAACTACGTTTAAAGTACTTTGTTGTTATTTATTATTAGTGGAGTTTACCGGAAGTTACGTGCGGACCGCGACAGCCGCTTGTTTATGTTGTTACTGCTGAAACCGTCTATAGGAAATATTTTTTAAATCCTCTAAAAAAACATGGTTTAGTGAGTTCAGACCTTAATCTTATATGTGCACAAAAAAAATTGGCTTTAAGGGCTTTTTAAAAATTCTGATGCGGGATACCTTCTAAATCTGGATTTTGTGGGAATCACCCCCATGTATTAGGAACAGACTGCCATGTTATGCAATAACTATATAATATATAATTATGAAATTATATGCCGGTATTTGAATATTGTGAGACTACAGAGTCAGCTGACTGGCTAAGTCTGAACTTGCAAAGTGCATATTTGTTGTTTTTATGGTTTATACTGAATTTCTATGTGAGTTTAGAAAAAAAAAGTGTAAAATCTTTAGCACTTTGCAAGTATCATTAAATGTGATATATTTTCTATTTACAGTAACTACCCATGGATCAACCAATTTCTATATAACAGCATAGGGCATTAAAAAGTCAAGATTTCATACTTTTCTTAAATGGTTTGGCACAATGTACAATGTGAAAACGCAGAGAAGGTAAGCACAGTGAATTAATGGGCCGTTTTACCAGTAATTAGGGTGAAGTCAACTAGAAATAAATTTAGATGGACTCTGGACCGAAAGATTCACTCAAGTGTTCATATGGACTAATGTGCTTCGCTGTAAAACACAATGATGAGACCCCAAAGACTCGATGGTTCATGTGCCATCACTACATGAGATCAGGCGCTGCATGTAAAATAAGACCTTTTAAAAATCTCTATGTCTAATCATGTGGATACTTTGGTTGTTTTATAGTTTTTTACTGTAGACTTCTGTTCTTTATGGGTTAAAGTTGCTGTGATGGAGGTCTAAATTAAATGTAATTTCTAAGACGTTATGGTTAAAAAAAACTGCATGTATTTAAATATTTGCTCAGGGAATGTACAAAACAAAAAGGAGGAATGCACTTTGTCCATTCCTTGATAAGACGAAGAATAAACAACTTGTGTGGTCAGAGTTACTGCTGAATAATTTAACCATCATGACTGGACAGGTAAAACCATCAGTACCATCCACCTATGAGGTCTGGATAACGTTAGAGGAACATGTAATCTGCACATTGCTTTTATTTATTTTTTATATCAAAATTAAATTTCTTAATGTATATTTGGGATCCCAATGCGACCAATGCTGTGCATGTTAAAATAATTATAAGTCATTCTAAAACTGTATTTCTTATCATGCTTCAAATGTGGATAACCGTTTAGTTTGTCTGTCTCGAATTTGAATACATTTGCAAGGTTATTTTCACACATATAGTGCCAAACAAGTTTCACAAGGCAACTTTTGGTGAATAAAACCGAGGTGAATTTTTAGCATTTAAATCAAAGGGGGACTGTGTGGTCTTTGATAAGGTTATCAAGCTTGCACATACATTTTTAACCCAGATTTGCTATGTCTGTATTCACCTTTGGGGTTTATTTTACGGATTTCCTCCACATAGTCACGTGTCCTGTAGTCGATGGGGTGCGTGACTCCTCCCTCACTGATGATCTCGTGCTTGCTGGCCGATGCGGTGCCAAATACTGTGACATCGTTCACGGTTTTGCACAACTGAGTGGCCGCGATACCAACCCCACCTAGAGAGGGAGAAAGAGAGACTTATAGAAAACCTGTAACCGATGTGTTTTCATACTTCTGTTTTAAACATGGAGCAGAACTGTAAGAAAAGGGTACGAGAGGGCAGAACTCAATGCAATCCTATGACCTTAAAAAAGTGCACACACACACACTTGTTTCAAAGCCTTTATCCTTGTTTAACTTGAGAAGTTTCAAGGGCTAATAAGCCTGACCAATGCATTAATGGATTTTTTATGCGTTTAAACTCAGAAGTGAACTTTAATTCCAAGAACATAAAAAGCTTGCAGCTGAACAATTTTCTTCAATAACAACACACTTCCGCATAGTTGTCTCTGCTTATTACACGGCTCGTTGGAAAGCTCGATTCTGATTGGCCAGTTGCGACATTTGCAGGTTTGTCATTTCCAGATAACAATCGTCTAATACTAATAACACACTGAAACCCGGATGCTGCAAATCATTTTGATGGGTACGGTTTAATATTTTTATTTAATTTTTGTGTAATATGTCTTTTATTAAAGAGTAACTAAACCCTTAACCAACTTTTTTTAGTTACTGATCTGTAAGAATGATGCTTTATTAGTGCTGTTCATTGATTTCAGTAAGTTTTTTGACATTTGGATATAAAGTGTTTCAATACTACAATATATGGTGTAAAAACGTCTGAGTGCTGCCCTCTTCAGGTTGAACGGTGGCTACTGCAGTTGAATTTTCCTATTAGATGTTGGTCCAAAAAGTAACTCGTGACGCAAGCAGGTTCAAGCTCACCACGCCCTTGTACGATCTCACCACATGCTTGGTACGAGCTTAGTTCGTCCCCTCTATCTCTGTTGGGATCTGCCCACTTTTCTTGCATTTTTCAAATATTGCCAGTGGGTGGAGCCAGGCTCTGACCAGGGGTTTAGTTACACTTTAACATAAGACGTTCAAATGTCACGGACAAGCTATTTGGTTTAATCATTTATAAATATAATGTCATATCTTAAAACAAAAACAACCGTCTGTTTTGCTTATTGCTTAATGTTCCTTACCTTACTTAGGAGGTCAATAGCTGTGTAATAAGTGGGATAATGTACAGGCAATCGGTTGTTATGCAAGGAATAATTGACAACGGACCATTGAATTATAAGAAAATAATGAACACCCAAGGTGATAATGCGGGACGCTGGGAAGCGCATCGGATGTGCATTATTTTCGAATAATTCAAAGGACCAAAGTCAATTATTCCACTTAAACCACAGTTACCACAAACATTGCTCTGGTGCCTATTTTTAAGACATTTGACAAGTTAGGTGTGCGGTTTACAGAAAAATAATCAACACCCATGGAACATCTCTCAACCAATCAGAGTAAAGCATTCAACAGCCCTGTGGTATAACGTGAAATAAGCCCCTTTAGTGTGATAAAAGACCCTCGGCTTCACATCACCTGATCACACTGCCTAGTGCCTATACATTATCCCTTACATAATAAAGTGGCATCCAAATGATCAAAGCAGTAAAAGGAGTGTTTGTTTGTTCATTCTAAAATCAGAGATAATGGCGAAACTATTGGTTTATGCAACTAACACAAGAAAAACAGACAAAATGGCATAATGACAAAAAAAACTTATTTGGTTGTTTATGATGTAAAGAATAAAAAACAAAAACGCTATTGTAAGTTTCAATTGGGTCAAATGTTATTTTTTAATCTCATGTCTGTGTACGTTTCTTAAAGTGAATGAGCACAAGAGAGAGAGTCAGGCACTGACTTAAAAGGTCACGGCATGAACCTAAATCAATTATCTAATGTCAAACTTAGAGCACACACACATACAGTGATGGTAATAAAATGTGATCACATAGTGCTCCGGACATTCAATATTATATAATGAAGTTTGAAAAGACAAAGGTTTAAAGACAAACACGTACAAAACATCAACCTTCTACAGTTTTATATCAAATCATTTTTTCTCAGTGACCAAGTAAATCGCATTTGACTCCACCAACCCTCACTGAAAAAAGTTCAATTCTGAATCAAGCTCATCTAATGCTCATATACAGTGTCCTCTGTTCCATCACTTCATTAAACCAGCTCTCTCTTTCACTCTCTAGTCAATGAAGTTTGCGTTGTCATGGAGACTCGAGAAGAGTTGGTAAGCAGAAAGCAGCAGCGCCGCAGCCATTTTCTCTGTCAGAAGTGCATATGAAAACACAACTCGCTCTCTTTCTCTCTGCTTTTTAACCTGCTGTCTCTTCTCCAGGACCTCATGGGGTGCAGTGCCAGGCCGCCCCATGACCACTGAGCCGATCACAAGACTGGCAATAGAGCTGCCAAAAGAGCCCCTGAACCTCTCCCACACAAAAATGACCCTCTTTCATGTGTGCACATATCTACTAATCTCCAAAAGTATGTGCTCTTTATTTATTTTTTTCATTCGCTCTCATTTTATTTGTGTGAATTACACAATTTCTCTGCAAGTATATGACCTCGTCAACTCCCTCCAAACATGGACAACAGGATATGACATCATGCTCTAGAATATCTTCTTAAATAATATCATTTTTAGGACAGTTTCATAATTTTTGGCATTGCACATATGCAACGTCACACACGAGGGGCCATATTTTAACGATCTAAGCGCATTGTCCAAAGCGCACGGTCTAAACAGGGCGTGTCCGAAGCCACTTTTGCCAATTTAACGACGGGAAAAATAGTTTTTGCGCCAAGCGCACGGCCTAAAAGGGTTGGTCCTATTTTCGTGATGGGAGTGTTTTGGACGTAACGTGCAATAAACCAATGAGAGTCTAAGCTCTCATCCCCTTTAAAAGCAAGTTGCGCCTGGTGCCATGCCTAATCCCTATTTAGAAAGCGGAATTTGGAGACTTAAAAACTAAGCGGAAAAAGACAACCACCAGTTAAAGCTTAATCTAAAAAAAAGTCTCTTTTATTTGTATTGAAATTATTATTTTTTGGATTAAAAACTTAAAAAGCCGTTTTCTTCATTCATGGAAGTTAAAATAGCAGGCTTTTAATTGCTGTAAATGCTTTGATATCTTACATAATCATTGAAATCTCATAAAATAATTTGCAAATATGCAAGAAAAGGTTTGTACTATACCCATGGGCTTTCTGGTCTGAAAACGAGGCGTGTTCAGGCGCATTGTTAGCACTTTGCTATTTAGAGGCAACTAAAATAGACTACGCCATTGACCAACAAAAACCTGGTCTAAAGTCTAAAGTTAATGGCGCAATATGTTTTTTTGTTATTTAAAGAGCGCATTAGTAATATGCGCCTAAACGGGACGACAACACGGGTTTACTTATCACATACATAAAAACGCTTTTAAATATGAAAGATTAAAGGATTGAATGTAAAAGATTATATGATTAGAAGGCGCAAAGAGCTGCTTCACCTGTAGTCTGGTAAGTAAATAAATGCTTTGCTTTAAACAAATGCATCTGTATTTAAATGTTTTTTAAATGCTACCTTGTATATGATGACTCTGTACCTGTGGATATGGTGAGATGAGAAACATTTTTAAGTAATGCTTAAAAAAAACTTGCGACGCTGTCCAAGTGCTGAAAGGAGAGCCGTTTGTAAATTCTTTATCTCCTGTTTGTTACAAATAAAGTATTTTTAGAGTACAAACCTTTTCTTACATACTTGTAAATTATTTTTCGATGATATTGGATAGTCATACATTTAAAGCAATTAAAAGCGTGCTTTTTTACTTCCATGACTAAAAGAAAACTTGTTTTAAAGGTTTTAATAAAAAATAACAATTTCAATACAAGTGAAAAACAACACAATTATTTAACATTAATCTTAAACTGGGGATCTTCTTCCTCCGCTTAGTTTTTCAGTTTACAAAGTCCGTCATCTAAATAGGGATTAGACACAGCGCAACAGGCTTTTAAAGGGGATGAGAGCTGAGACTCTCATTGGTTTATTGCAAGTTACGCCCAAAATACTCCTATTTCTCATTTTAAAAAATTGTACCAACCCTTTTCGACCATGCGCTCGGCGCACAAACCATTTTTCCCGTCGTTAAATTAGCAAAAGTGGATTCGGACACGCCCATTTAGACGTTGCGCTGTGCGCTTTAGACAATGCGCTTAGATTATTAAAATTAATGGGCCCTATTTTAACGCTTACAAAGGTTATGTATAGTCAAAGTTTTAGCAAACATGTTTGTGTTTGTGCTCAGAGTTGTGGAAGATGATCCACCATCAGAAAGAATATCAAAAACAGGTTCAAGTTCAAATTGATTTTACAAACTTAAAGCATTATCATATTGCGTATCGTTTTTCGTATCATTTAGCACGGTATCATTTTTCTTCAATATTGTTACATGCTTTTACGGTCTTTCTTCATATAGCGAACCGAGTAATCTGTTGTTCCTTTCTACACTAACAGCATCTCATAATTGTCGTACAACTTATTGACTACACTGTATGAACATCACTTGCAATTTGTGTCAGTTATGGAGATCAGAATTAAAATATAAAAATCACATTTGTTTGCAGTGTGAACGAAGATTACATTTTGCAGAGAGAGAGAGAGAGAGAGAGACACAGACAGACAGAGAGCATAAAGAATCTGTAGCTACATAAGCAGATTTTCTGGTTTAATTCCACTGTGTAATTCTCAGGATTGTGTGGTATTGTTTACTTGAGAAAATGAATGTTCATCTAATCGAGTCATTTTATACAAGGGTGTACACACACACACAAATGCATACACACAGTGAACTCTTTATGTTCCTCTCCATCAACACATTCATACTCGCACAGATTTGGCAAGCAACAATCTCGGCCACAACAATATTTCCCTCGCAATATCACCCTCCTCCAGTGGGAGGGAATTTTAACCCCAAAACACAGAGGAATTCTGCAGATTCTCAACATACGAGTCCGTGGCCCACACCCATGAGCGAGCGAGCGGAGAAACAGAGATTTTATATAAAATTCTTTGATAGAATTAAAAGTTAAGGTTGTAAATTTGCATTACTTGCATAAATCAAGAATCTGATTTTAATTCAACACTACACATGAACCATTTTACCAAACCAGGTACATCAACCTTTTGGCCAATGTAAGGATTCAACACGGTAAAGATAAATATTAATGGTGTATAGAAGCTGGCATGAGATGTCTCATAATAAAGAAGCAGTACTCTGATTGGTTAATATTGAAAGTGATTTAAAATAAACAGCACTGGATCAAATCTTCTAGGGAGATGTAGTTTACTCAAATTTTGTTATTCTCCTCAAGTTTGGTTCTTGCACGTCCAGTAACAACTCACAACTCTAAAACGTGGACACAAAAATGAGATTTGAGATCTGTGGCAATGAAAAGCAATTTCGGCCTGTCTCTCGCTCAAGCTAGTTTTTTTATTTGAGCAAACTCTGCCTTTAAAGAATAACAGTTTCTCAAATGACAGGAGTCTCAAACTTCTCAGAAATGGATTTCACAGATTTCAAATACCAGACTGCGACTGCTCTTCCTGAATGTTGCAATCCCAGAATGTGGTTTTCGGTACAAGGGCAACATTTGCTTTTTCGTTAACAAGAGCAGCACCCATGTGCGATCCATGTTTTTCCTTCAAGGTTCTCCAGACAGAGCAAACTACCGTTACAAGCAGATAATCTTCACTTTTGTCCAGGACACATCAGGGCTGAATAGCACTTTTTAACTACATGTGGCTTAAGCGATCCAATCACGAAATGTTGGACCCTTTTATTAAAGGGGTCATATCATCATAATCAGACTTTCCATGTTTGAGTGCTATAATTTGCTCCCCAGTGCTTCTATCAACCTAGAAAATGTGAAAAAGATCAAAGCAGTAACTTAGTTTTGGTAAACCATTCTCTGCAAGCATGCAAAAAAAAATAGGTAATTGAAATTTGGCTCCCCTTGTGATGTCAAAAGGGGATATACCACCACTTAATTTGCACCATCTAACCACGGCACTGCCATTTAGTGCAGAGATCAACTCATTTGCATATTAAAAGACACACCCAAAACTGCAAATTTTTGCTCACACCTTACCTACAAAGTGGATATTTTAACATGTTATAATAAATGATCTATATGATATTTTGAGCATTTAACATACATACTCTGGGGACACCAAAGTGAAAATGTAAAATGTCCCCTTTAAACACTATACACTTGTGACCACATGACCTTAATGCTAACATGAAGGGCTCTATCTTACACCCGGCGCAATGCAGCGCAATGCGCGACGCAAGTGTCTTTCGCTAGTTTCCACCCTAACTTTCACGTTTAGCGCCGCGTTGTTTAAATAGCAAATGCATTTGCGCCCTCTTTTGCGCCCATGGGCGTTCTGGTCTGAAAACCAGGCGTGTTCAGGCGCATTGTTGGCGCGTTGCTATTTTGAAGCAACTAAAATAGACTACGCCATTGACCAACAAAAACCTAGTCTAAAGTCAATGGCGCAATATGTTTTATGTTATTTAAAGAGCGCATTAATATGCGCCTATAAACGGGAGGACAACGCGGGTTTGCTTATGACAAAGTACATGAATGCCCAGCAGCACAAAAATGCTTTTAAATATGAAAGATTAAAGGATTGAATGTAAAAGATTATTATTGAGTCTCTTGGACATAATTGAGGACTTATTATGAGACGTTAGAAGGCGCAAAGAGCAGCTTCACCTGCAGCCTGGTAAGTAAATAAAAGCTTTGCTTTAAACAAATGCATCTGTTTTTAAATGTTTTTTTTTAATGCTACCTCACGGATTTATTGTATATGATGACTCTGTACCTGTGGATATGGTGAGATGAAAAACATTTTAAGTAATGCTTAAAAAAAACTCTTTGCTAAAAAAACGCTGTCCAAAGTGCTGAAACGTGCGGAGAGCCGTTTGTAAATTCTTTATCTTCTGTTTGTTACAAATAAAGTATTTTTAGAGTACAAACCTTATCTTACATACTTGTAAATTATTTTTGATGATATTGGATAGGCATACATTTAAAGCAATTACAAGCCTGCTTTTTACTTCCATGACTAAAAGAAAATGGGTTTTAAAGGTTTTAATCCAAAAAAATAACAATTTCAATACAAGTGGAAAAACAACACAATTATTTAACATTTATCTTAAACTGGGGATCTTCTTCCTCCGCTTAGTTTTTCAGTTTACAAAGTCCGTCGTCTAAATAGGGATTAGACATAGCGCCAGCGCAACTTGCTTTTAAAGGGGATGAGAGCTGAGTCTCTCATTGGTTTACTGCACGTTACGCCCAAAATACTCCCATTACAATAGGACCTACCCTTTTCGACCATGCGTTCAGCGCAAAAACCATTTTTCCCGTCCTTAAATTAGCAAAAGTGGATTCGGACACGCCCATTTAGACGTTGCGCTGTGCGCTTTAGACAATGCGCTTAGATCGTTAAAATAGGGCCCTAAGTGTAAATGGTATAATAGAAATAAGATAATGTCAATTATTAAACAAAAGTATTTGAAATAAATAGCCTAGTTCACCCAAATAAATACAATTTCTGTTATCTCACATTTATGCTGTGAATTTATGACCTTATTTCTGTGGTCCATAAAAGTAAATGGGATGCAGAATTGTGCCTTTGTCTCCATTTTTTTTTATACCATGGTAGTGAATAAAGTAATGAAAGTACATAGTAACGGAGGCTGTAATGAAGGTAAATGGTGACGAAGGCTGCCAAAAGCTTCATTTTTTTAACACAACAACTATAAATGAAGGCCCAAGACTGTTAGTTTTTTCCTAAGACTCAAAGAGGAAACACATTTCCAGTTTTATAGTGAATCCAAAAAACATCCTGTGCACTGCGATACCAAGGACTTCCTGAGCACAACACACTCAGATATACAACACACACATACGTGCGCATGCGCACACACACAAAAACAAAAAAGAAACAAACTGAATTACTATTATTAAAAACATAACTACAGTTTACTCATTTGTATCTCTTTTTGTCTCTCTTTCTCTCGCTCGCTCGCTTGCTTATCCACTGACACACCACCAAATGCTATCGTTTTGTTTGTAATTTCTTTGCAAATGTTTGTGAATACTATTGCTCATGAATGTTGTGTTTTAATAAATCTTTCTCTGTTTTTGGGTGTGTCGGTTAAAGAGACACTATTGAAGCTTGTATGAAAATTCTTGTTTCTGTAACACCAGTTGGACGAGAGCATTTCCTTTCACGCAGAGCCAAGCTTGATCCACACCCACAGCATCTGATGCATATGTCCACCAACATTTTCTGAGCCAGGAGATTTCAGACACGTATCAGACCCCAGAGAGAGAAAGCGATAGTATTCCGGTCCGATGTTCACTGGGCCTTATTCATGACAAACAATCGTTCAGAAATGCACTCTTTATGTAAATTAATTCAATGCAACTATTTACGTAGGAATGGTCTAACATACGTTCTTGCTCGTGAATAGGGCTCATTGTGTTTTGAAAGATGCAAAAGGGGCTACTGAATGTCAAGATTTCAACGCTATTGCTTTAAAATATTTTTCACATTTTCATATTCATATTCATCATTACTCTGAAACCATACATTGTAAGGGCCTTCTACTTTAAGGGATAGTTAACCCAAAATTTAACATTTCTGTCATTTACTCACCTTCATGTTGTTCCAAATCTGCATACATTTTTTTATTCTGCTAAACACAAAAAAAGATATTTGTAATCTAACACCATTGACTTAAGTAGTAGTAGAAAGCCAATGGTGCTCAAAAACATTGCTTAAATATCTTCCTTTGTGTTCAGTAGAATAAAGAAATGTATACAGGTTTGTAACAACTTGACGGGTGAGTAAATAATGGTAGATTTTTTTTATTTTTGGGTGAACTATATCCCTTTACCACACACACAAAGATGCCCTACCCTACAATAAGCAAACTTGTTTCTAAACAGCTTCATACTAACAATCATAAAATCTGTGGACTTGCGGTGCATGTGATGCAAGATCTCTCATACACTTCATAAACAATGTGCCTGACTTCCTACACTCTAAGAAAAGATGTGTTAATATTATTTTTATTAACTTATGTGTTAGAATAATGATATATAAATAAGGATAGTGTCATTTCCTGTTGTACGAGTTCAAGTAAATAGAAGGGAAAACACAAGATGTGTTAAAACAACAAAGTATGTTGTTCCAAAAATAACAGAGATGTGTTAAGTTTAGGACAACACACTAATTAGACACAAGATGTGTTATTTCAACACATTTGTTTTAAGTATGCATCTAGACCAGGGGTGCCCAACCACTGATCTAGAGACACATCCTCCAAAACTTCAGGAACCTAGTAGGCAGAGCTGAGTAGTAACAGATTACATGTAATCTGGATTACGTAATCAGATTCCAAAAATCAAGTACTTGTAGATTAGATTAAACTACATTTTAGAATACTCGTAATCAGACTACTATTACTTTTTTATGGATTACATGATTACATATTAACATTATGGCAGTATGATGTTCAAAATTTTGTAAATCTCCTATTTTTTTACATTTTCATAATAAATTTCCCTACTGCTTATATACGTTTGTGATTGATTGAGTTTTTCGGAGGAGAGGGGTGTGGAAACGCACAGGAGCAACGAAAAATATGCAAAATGGAGCAGCAATCAGCGATGTTTGATCACTGGATGCAAAGGCATTAATTTGAGTAGGGACCAAGCGTGCAGCACAAGCCCTAAAAAGTGAAGCCAAAAAGTCTCGATCGCCCCCCAGTGACTGGTCCCAGTATAGGTCATAAACTCCACCTCCCCATGTTATTCAATGGGACTTGAGACCAACTAAATTTAATTACACTTCAATGATCTTATTTCCGAAGCTGGTCTCTGTCATTTACTGTAGCTTGTATCACGCTGATGTAAATTAAAATGTTTGTTTTTAAAATAAGTTTGTTTTTAGTTAGTTATTTAATGGTATAAAAACAGTGGTGTCACGTCATGATTGACAGCTGTGATATCGTGTGATATGCGAGGGCGTGGTCTTGATTTCGCGGCTTTACTTCCTGCTCACTACTGGTCCCGAAAACTCTACTGCGCAGACTCAAGAGCCAAGATGTCAGCGCCGTATCTGGACACTGGCGGCTTCACTTTTCACCAATGGAAGAGAGCGAACAGGTGTCGTCCATCTTTTTTTACAGTCTATGGTAGTGACGCTAGCGACATGTCCCTACTAATATACAGGGAACACTGAATTGTCCCTAGCAATAAACTCAACCAAACAATGAATATGTGTACATATACTGTAACCACTGAGGTCCGTCTGTGAGTGGTGTTTTTTTCGCATTTCTCATTTCATTTAACATTTATTTACCCATGAATCAGTTAAATGAGATTCAATCTTTTACAACTGCGTTCTGTAAAAATAGCGTTATTAGATACACAAACGGTTAACAAATCTAAATTAACAAAGTAAATCAATGCTAGTATTTGTATTGATTGTCCGTTCATTGCACTCTAAAAAAAGTTTTTAAGGCTCTTGTTGGTGAAATAGATTTGAATATATTGTCCCCCTCTCTATATATTTGAAATCAAATTAGATGATAAAAGTAATCTAAATGTAAACCAAAAGTAGTCAGATTACGTTACCAACGATGTGTAATCTAAGAGATTATATTACTGAATACAAATTTTATCATGCAATTCGTAATCGGTAACGGATTACAATTCATAAGTAATCTGCACAGCTCGAAAAAAGGAAAAGTTGTTTTTTAATTAGCTAATTTTAATTTGCTAATTTACTAAAAGTGTAGCATACACAATGTTGAAATAGATTTTGTAAGGCTTTTATATCGATATGAATTATAAAAAACACGTCTAATCTGTAAATACTAGCTTGTGCCACATATATTCACTTATAGGGCTTGGGATACAGAATTTTTCTTAACAGGCAATATTTAAAAAAAAAATTATAATTCAATCTTAAAATGTAAATATATAATTCTGCATGTCATGTGACCATTACACAATACTACAATATATCAGAAAACTCATGCAAAATGGAAAGAAACGTTTTATGCAAAATAAAAGAAAATTACCAGATCAAGGTCCAATAACAATAACTATATATTGCGTGCAGTGACACGATTGCGCATCTGAGAAAAACTTTACTTCCAGTCTCTGTTTGTTTAATAGTGTGACTAGTTGCTAAACTGAACAAATACCTTGTAGAAAAATCACAAATGTCTTGGTTTCCTAAAGACGAGGGAAGACCGCGATCAAGGATAACCGCTATTTGAAGGGAGGTTTGGCAGCTGATCTTAAGATTGTAAACTGTGTACTATATAATGTATGCATAGTAACGTTGCCTCAGTGTAGTTTTTGATATGTGTTAGCTATGATTTGAACTAAGGTAATGTACGTGTTGTTTATTTTGCTTGTTATTAGACATAAACTACTCTAATAGGACTTTGTTGTTATTAATTCTTAGCGTAGTATACCGAAAAAATATATGCGAGTGTGTGTGTATGTGTATATATGTTTTTAAAGTTAAACATGCAACTGAGCTATTAAAATATTAAAATATCTACTTTAAATCTCAGGGGTTACTTCAAGTAAATAATTTAGGTCAACTGGGTTCATACATGTTTAATTCTATGCCAAACCCCTTGAAAGTCACACAATTATTAATTTAATTATGTAATAACGGTTATTTAAACTAAATAACTATTAACTCAAGATCAGTCAACGTTTATAAATACAAGCAGAGTCCAGTCTTCAGCACATTCTTCGCAGCAGGAAAGAAATTTGTTTAAATGTTTATAAATGAAACATCTGCTATGGGAATCGTGAACATTATTTTATCGAAACAGCAGTTAGCACCTACGGGAACATTCGCCTAAAATTAATAAACTGTTCAACACTCGCACCTGCACTTTCATTGTCTCCCAGTTAATCATTTAGAGAGCTCAAATTCCTATCAAACCCCTCAAGCATACAGTGCACGCAGGTGTACGTACGACATCCCTCAGGGAAAACACTCGGCTACAGTTCATCGCTGCCAAAAACTCCCACCATCACACTCGCACATAAACGATGGTGTAAGCACAAGAGTAAATATAAAACACTGCTGTACTCTCATCTGCATAAACCCTCAGAGCTCACTTTCACCAAACTGCAAGAATCAAATATAGATCATCCTAATTGTATTACATTTCGTGTCGTTAAGAAGTCTGCAATGGATTTTCGTAATCTCCTAAACACTCACTCATTCACTTACCTGCGGCCATATGGACGAGTACACTCTGGTTGGGACGCAGGTTCCCAAAGTCGAAGAGCATCAAGTAGGCAGTGATGTAATTAACAGGAAGAGCTGCTGCATCCTCAAAGCTCATTCCCTCAGGCATCAAGAAGGTGTGCACGGCTGGCACCACCACTAATTCCTGCCACATGCCGCTCCGGTTCAGAACCAGAACCTTATCACCCACCTACGGACGAGAAAGGTGAAAGAACCACTTAGGGAATGTTTGGAAAACTCTCCTGGAATGTTTCAGGAACAACATCTCTTTCAGTAGTATTAAACCGGTCACAAAATTTCATTAAACCCTCCAAACCAGTCACACTAGTGCTATAACAATCTTGAGCATATGTCAGTAAACATATGAAGAATGCATTAGAGAAAACTTGATTAGCTCAGCATTGACATTCGTGAAAAACAACTGTGCTTTGGCAATAAGATCTCACAGCTGCACAGATCTGGGGTTTCACTTACGTACGTTTTGTTGTCATTATCCTTTAAAACAGCTAGCTACCTCAATAAATATTTGAATCTGCTGTTACTGTTAGCCATCTGGGTTGTTTCTCAAAATGTCATTTTTGAGCAGATAAACGCGTTGTATTTGGGGAAGTTTGATAAAATCTACGCAACTAAAATTCCACCAATTACTTTGGCGACCCATTCAAAACGTACAGACAAACACGCAGACACAGGAAAACTCATCGTGCCGACTTCCACAACTTCCTCAGAAACCAAGAGATACAGGGAGGGAACAGAACACACACACTTATAAGACAGAAATCTTAGACACCATGACTTAAAGGGATAGTTCACCCAAAAATGAAATTGTCATTAATGACTCACCCTCATGTCATTCCAAACTCGTAAGAAACACAGTTTAAGATGTTTTAGATTTAGTCTGAGAGCTTGCTGACCTTCCATTGAAAAACTAGTAACAGTACGCTGTCCATTTCCAGAGAGGTAATAAAAACATCATCAAAGTAGTCCATGTGACATCAGTGGGTCAGTTAGAATGTGTTGAAGCATCGAAATTACATTTTGGTCCAAAAATAACGACTTTATTCAGCACTGTCTTCTCTTCCGGTTCTGTTGTGAAGCGCATATGCGAGACTAAATGTGACTGCAGGGACGCGAATGACGTGTTATTTGGTGCACCCCAGTTTTTGTTTTTTGTGCGCCTGAGCGTCGTTTACAGTCTGAGGGAGACGCACGCTTTAAGTTAAAAAAAAAAAAAAACTTACCAAACATGTCTGAGGATAAAACGTCATCTGCGTCACTGCAGTCACGTGACTTTAGTCTCATGGACGCGTTTTACAACCAAACGGGAAGGGAAGACAATGCTGAATAAAGTCGTATTTTTTGTTATTTTTGGACCAAAATGTATTTTTGATGCTTTAACACATTCTAACTGACCCACTGATGTCACATGGACTACTTTGATGATGATTTTATCAACTTTCTGAACATGGTCAGTATATCGTACGTAGATTTTCAATGAAGGGTCACCAAGCTCTCGGACTAAATATAAAACATCTTAAACTGTGTCGTAAAGATGAGCGGAGGTCTTTCGAGTTTGGAGCGACATGAGGGCGAGTCATTAATTACATTGTTTTCATTTTTGGGTGAACTATGCCTTTAAAAGGCAGGAATTATCTAAAAAACTTAAACTACAAATTTGTTTAAACTGTCTTTATATACAAATAGATAATTAAAATGTAAGTACTCTGAAAAAGAGAGTATAAAACTCGAGTGTCTGTAGACCTTTCACGACTGTTTTGAACACAGCTCATTATTTCCATTCGGGACGAAACAAATGATTGGCTTGCGTGACTATCACTAAAGCTTTATGATATTTTATAAAATACATTTAACAAATTCTGTGCAAGTAAACCTCAGAAAAGTTTTTTCTATAGGGGGGCTCTTGATGGAATGCACCCTACAAGGTGGGGCGCACCCTAAAAGTTTGAGAACCACTGCCTTATGAGCCGTTTATATCTACACACACCGCAAATCCCCTAACATGGAAGTCACTATTTCGCATTGCCATGTTTCTACAGTAGCCCTAAATGGACAAACTTTTTATAAAGCGCGTTTTATCACTAAGTTGTCTTAAATAAATGACATGTTTGTACTGTGTCAGCTTCCGTAGCTTCAATATGCGTTTCGAAAGCGAGGGGTGAGCTGTGTACTGAGCCATTGGGTGCAATTCATAGCCTCACCACTAGAGGCCCAAAAAACTACACAGTGGACCTTTAATTGAAAGTGTGCAATTTCTGCCTCAAACACAACAAAAGAATTTGATTTAAAAAAATTTACCATTATGAAAATGTTTATCAAACATCATTGGCTAAGCCAATGTTGTCACGTCCCCAACCAACCAAACATCACAATTTTATTTGCAGTTACTGCAGAAATCACTTCACCTTTAAGCCGCATTTACAATTCTTAAAGGCAGTACCACACACACTGACCGACCTTTGTAATGCTCACAAACAAAACCTTATAATGCAACATCCTTCAGTTGTGTATTTCCTCAGTCAGTAGTATCATAAACATTCCACTTCCTCCTCCACTCACTCGCTCTGTCTATCACCTTCCTTCATCTCCCATCTCACTCCCACTCTCCTGCTTAAAGATCAGTTCCTCCAAGAGCAAGCTGATCCTTCACCTTCTATGACTCAGACAAAATGACACACACACCCCTACCCCTTTTCTTTTCATCCAAGAAACTTGACAAACAATCAATGTCACTCTGGGAATCGCACAAACACAGAAGCTCTGTGCAAAAATAACTGCGAATGCACTAAATTGCCCAGCATTTCCCTAACAGACAGGAAGACACACACACACACAAACACACAGACTAATAGGCCCTAGGGACACATGGACATCTTTGCCTATACAGTCCAATTAGAGAGAGGGAATATTCCCAAGCTGATACGCCTGTGCCCCAGTTCACTTCTCCTCAGTTTGCCTTTACCCTCTTCTCCATGTCTGCAATTTCTTGTCCTCGTTTTCTCTTTAATTGGAGCTTCTGCACATGACAGATCAATGGACAATAACGTCTTGACCAGGAAGCCTGACCGTGACTCACCATTTGGGCAAAATCGCTCCTTTATCACACACAGCAGAATTACTAAACAAAGGAGTCACACTTGTATCACAAATTTGTCATACTTTGTATTCTGAGCTTGTAGACACACACAAGCAACATTTCAGCTGAGATGGCAAAGATCAAGGCCAACTGAAGGTCTTGTGAGATGTTTGTCACTGGCCAAGTATCTCCCTGTAAGCTCCCACATACACACAGATTTTTGATGTTGAGGCAGTTTCTCGTAGTTTGCATCTTATTCTGGCCGCTTGGATGGGAAATGACTGTTTAACAGAAGAAAATACAACCACACTTTGCTATTTTCGAGGCAGGTTCATCTGAAATATCAGATTCCACAATAAGTCTAGCATAGAAAATATTCAAATCAAACTTTTGTACAGCACTACCATTTCACGACATTATTTTACATACATAACTCAAAATCAATGCAAAATGTAGCATTTTCACATGGATATCTACCGTATTTTTCAGTCTATGAGCCGCGTTCTTTTTTTATAACTTGGCTGGTGCTGCATCTTATAGTCAGGTGCGCCTTGTAAGTCAGTATGAATTAATTTTGACATTTATTGAGGCAAGAGACAAAATTACTGTCTACAGCCACGAGCATCTGCCATATGCTGCTTCTGTATTTATGTAATTCAATAGATTCAGTGATGCGGAATGACGAGTCTGTGAACTTTACGCTAGTTGGCTTGTTCGGTTAATTTAGCCTATTCAACCTTCCAGGTAAGTTCTGTATGATATGGTGTATTGTTTTAATAACTGATAATATTACTTTTAACGTACAGACATCTATTCAGCCTGCTGTTCTGTCTGCTATTGTTTAGTTGAATAACTTGCCTTTCCAGATTAAATGTCTGTTCTTCGGCTTGGATTTTGTGAAATAATTTTCTAAATAAACGCGACGTATAGTCCACTGTGACTTTTCTATGTTATTTCGTCTTAATGACACATTTTTGAATGATGCGACTTTTACTCCAGTCCAGTGCAGCTTATAGTCCGGAAAGTATGGTAGTTCATCAAGTTCCTCCAAACTCTGTAAATCTTTGCAGTTATCCTGGTTACAGTCAATAAAACAAATACATAATTTAGATACTAGTAAAAAAAGTCTGAAACATAGCAAATAACTTTGACTCTAGACTAGCGCATCCATTAAAAAAGATCATAGTGCCAGCCAATGATGTAGGAACTGGTGATTTCAGCCAGTTTGCCATGCATCAGATGGTCAATGTCCGAACTGTGGGTGGTTTGTGAATGTGCTAAAACTAAGAGTAAAGCGAAATCTTCAATTTATAAAGCTTAATTAAATACAATCTATTGGCAAATATCCAACCCTGTTGTGTTAAAATGAGTAGGATCTTCTCCATATACTGGTTTATTAAAGCTGTGATTTCTCCAGACACTGATTTTGTCTGCTTGTTTTAAACTGTATGTGACAGCAGCAGTCCAATGTTTAAAGCTCTGGGCCTCTGACACAAAGGATGCAAGCTAGTTGTGGAAAAATATAGAGAGCACAATCCTGTTTTACCACTGTGCCTTCAAGCAAGACGCTTAACCCTAGAGAGCTCTATGGATTGGCTGGGCTGAACTGCTGCTTTCAAATGTATCTATACTGATCAGCAATTGAGTATGCATAAAAAACACAAATTTAAAGTATTATAAATGCATTTTATTAATTTAACCCAAATTTTTTCAAAAATGTAGCAACCTTCACAGCTGTCGTTGGTCTGCGATTCCACATTCTGCATTAACATGCAAAGTTTTTATGTTGTTTGGCAACAGCAAGATAGCAAGATAATCTTATCCATATCGACGCGGTTTAAAACCTGTAATTTTCAAACGAGGTCAAACTTCAACCGTAGCAGCACATGGTGTTACGTAAATATACTATTGCACATGTGCAACCCTTCTTTCTCTTCTCTCGTTGTGACAGCGTATTGAACGTTTTTAGTATTTTTCCACAATGATACGACATTAATCTTTCCTGTAGTAGTACCACTAACTGAAGTCTCAGCCTACAACCCATAAAACCATAGCTCTTCTTTTATAGCATAATTAAAGCGCTCTTAAATGCGAGTAACGCAAAGACGTGATGTTCTGATGGCAAATACTCCCAAAAATCTTATTTTTAAAGGACGCTCTTCAGAGACGTTGCAAAGCTCCAGATTCAGCTAAAACGGCCCGTGTCCCTGCTGTTGACTTACTGATAGTCACTGCACCGTCGTTTATCAGCGACCTGTCAAATCATACACACACACAGAGATACACAAAGGGAGGGGGAGTGAGCGAGCAAGTGAGAGAGAAAGAAAGAGGAAATTCCAGGCTGACAATGTGGTCCAGGGGAAGATAATTGTGAACAGATGCATCTGATCCTTGCAACAGAGCTCCGATAAATATTGTGTGTGTGTGTGCGCGCGTATAAGCAACAAGTTTTATGAATTATTCATTATTAAAATGCTAATGAAGTCAGAGAGTGGGCACAAGAGGGCAGTTTAGGAATAGCATCTGTCGGATCGTGTGAGAAGATGTCATGATCTTTAGAAATTATTTCTATGGCTCTCAAGAGTCTCTGCGTAACGATTCGCATACTATCTGTCTTACATGGTATAAGAAATAATTATTATCAGTCAATGGTCACTTTCATTGTGAGTTTCAAGTGTCTCCCAGTACTTGCATACTCTTGCTAAGCACTCTTTCTCATAAGTGCACACTTATAGGGCACAGTATAAGTGAAATGGGATGCAGGACGCATTTTTATTGAAGAAATGCTGGCATCTTCTCTTTCTACATCTTTCTCGAAGAAAGAGGCATTTTCCAGACATCACGGTCAGCAGATTCCACACCTCACATGCTCACTAAACAATGTCAGCTTTCCAAACTCTATCACTTCTCCAAATGTGAGACAAAGCAATTGTTTGCTCGGTGATGTGATAATGGGAAGAGGGAGAGAAAAGGAGAGGGGGGAAAAGAGAGAGCTGGATGATGACCTTTTAAATTCAATATTAGCGACAGAGACAGCTGAGGAAGGGCTGAACCAATATCTTCTCCTCTGCATCACCAAGCAGCCAACGCCTTATTGGTCTCTCTCTCCCTCTCGCTCTCTCTCGTATTACAACACTTTTGCAATTTATTCTGCATACAATTCATACACAGCTGACACCGACTTCTATTCATTAAATGTTTATTCTTTGTAAAACAAATACTTGAAATCCTTTCAGCCAACCGCTCATATTGAAAGAGGCATTGCCGACGTATGGCGTTGCCATGATACGTTGTCATGGGAACCAGCGCAGCGACCACCAGGCATGACTCATCGATTCGTACATACGAAGCGCATAGAAAGACACGAGTCGATTAGTCTACGTCATACAAAGTCCACACCTTTTCCTATGGACCTTTAAATGCACTCAGCAAAAGAAATCCGAGAATAAAGTTTATTTACATCACAAATGTATTAAATCACAAAGAATGTAGCTGGCCAACTATATCAAAGTTTGTTGAATCAGATGGTCATACTAAGAAATTGTATTTCATTGGCGTGCTGCCCACACAAACAGGCGTTGACGTTTAATGGGTGAAAAACGGCCGTCTTAAATGACAAAAAGAAAAAACTGGCGTGGATGATGAATGATGTCACAATGCTAGAAGCAGATGACAAAGGGCGCGTGCAGTTAGTTTTTTTTCCCTCCGCGCCTCGCCCTTTTCTTACACCCACATGACACCCGGCATGGCGCACAAATCGTTGTCAGTGCTTGTTTTTTTTAAGCATAAAAGCATCCATGCCGCTGTCTCAGGTGCAACTTCACCAACCTGTCAAACCCCTATGAGAACGAGACGCGCGAAAGAGGGGCGGTGGTTCATGCGCGCGACTGTGGCGCTTTATATGAGAATATATAATGGGAGTCTTTCATGAGAATTACAACGCTCCTATTATAAACCAATGCTGTGAAGCGTGTAGACATTTGATTTTAATGGGAACGTTATAGCTTTGCGCGTCGTTGTTGATGGGGTGTCATCAGTCAACCAACTACAAACAGAGATGTGGGCGCGTTGTGTTAGCTACTTTCACACACGGGCACACTGGCAAAGGGAGTAACAACTAGCCTACTATAGCAAAACTCGCCCTCCCGTGAACGTTCAGCGTTCCGGTTCATTGCGCGAGCACCGGTGATGTAGAAACGAGGCTACCGGCGCCCCTCCCGCTCTTCTTTGTCTCTGGTGGCGACCGGAGTTTGCGAGTTCATCTGAATTATTTTTTGCATTATTGTAGCACATATTTCTCAGCTTTAGAAGTTGTTAAGGGAAATCATATGCACGTGGATTCATAACACATCGTATAGGCGTAAAAGTAACATATTGAGCAATTAACGAGGCTACTAAAAGAATTGATATTTAAGTATAGCTACAGTAAATTACCCACTTTTCGGTCAGTCACATCTTCCCCAAGCGCCTCGATTATCCCGGAGCACTCCATGCCCGGGGTCACCGGCGGGGACGGGAGCCTTTCATAGAGTCCCTGTCTCGCCATCAGATCAGCGAAGTTGAGCCCGCACGTTTTCACGCGCACCATAACCTCGCCGCTCTTCAGCGTCGGTTTCCCCTTCTTTACCTGGAGCTTCACCTTATCATACCCACCGTAACCGGTGAGCACCAGAGCCCGATAGCTGAAGGTGTCCTCCTCTGGAGCTTTCTCAGCTGCGGGCGCTGGGGTGGCGGCGGCTGCCTCAGTGGACGCGCTGGCGGGCGGCGGGTCCGGTTTGCTCTCGGTTTTCGGGGACTCGTCGAGCGTCTTGGTCTCCTGCGGCTGCTGCTTTTGCTCCTCGGCGTTTTGCTGCTGAGCAGGTGCGTCTTCGCCGGACATGGTCAGAGTTGGAGTGTTGAACTTTGAGGAGAGAAGCGTGGAGATTTGTGGTTTGTTTTGCGACCTCAAACGGGCGACGAATCGAGAGTGCCTATTACCTCAAAAATGGTCCACGTTTTTATCAGCCTACGTTAAGGATGCTGGAGCCCGATGGTGGAGGACGGGGAGACGTAGAGAGAAAGAAAGGGAGTGGAAGATGCCTCGCGACGACTAGCGAGTGACCCAAGGCTCTGACAACTATTGAGAAAAAACAAGGCGAGGCGTGGCGAGCTGTAAAGCCCGGAGAAATGGAGTGCGGGGGGGCGGGGGGAGAGAATAATGGATTGACAACCAGGCAGCTGTGCTGACTTCAATTTAGTAAATGCGGTAAAGCTGTTTTTTACTACTCAGCTGAAATTCTATAGTTGGAGGAAGTAGATTTCTGGATAAGCGTTAAAAACACTTTTAGATGACGCGTAAAATTGGTTTTGTTATAAATGTGTAGAAAGTTTAAAAATAAATGTGCACAAGCACGCTTGAATGTATCAATGTTCTGTGTTAAACCTTAAGTTTCATATTAAAAAAAAGTTTTGATGTTTTTAAAATTTAAATGCATAATGTAAGACATTAAACATGTGAAACACTACAAACACTTATCTGATACAGATATTTTAGTCAGTTTGAGGACATAAATATGCCTACAGATAGGCTAGCCTATGCGCATGTTTGTGTAAAACCACAAGGCCAAAAGGAAATGTCTATTTATTCCTTCTATTCTTCAAGACATATCAGGAAATCACAAACCATTGTCAACATTTAAAGGCAGTGTATTGCGCCTGGGTGTTTGTGAATGCTCTGACATAAAATACATTTACTACCAACAACTCAAGGCATGCACCTTAAACCAACACACTCATTACCAAACATACCCCGTAGTCATAGTAAAGGTCAATGAAACTGGACTTTTTTAAGTCACCAACAAGTGCAAAGGAAGTGTTTTTAGAGAAACAGGAAGTGAACTGTAGGTCATGGGCCGAATGAGTTTTGAAGCTATAGAGATCGCACCAGGAAAAGGTGAAATAACTGGAACGCTGTTTTCTTTTATCAACTAATCAGCATTCCAGAAACACTGCAGGCATAAAATAAATTGCTTTCATTTCCTAAAAATTGCAGTGATCTTGAAAGCCACCCAATGTTTTGGCTTAGCTGCTTGAGCCCTAAATCTTTGCAAACAGGGTCTGGCCTAGTGCTTATGTGCCGGTCTGCTGCATCCGCCAATGCAAACACTAATAGTTAAAGAGTAAAGTCCTCCTGGCAGACGGCACCTGTGTGCCAAATGGTAGAAAATTAAATGACCCCAAGCAGTTAAAAGCTAAACATCGATACAAAAGTGGCTCACACTAGATTTCATTCTGTTATTAAAATTATAAGTGACATTTTTAATAAAGAAGAGTCGGTTATTAACATGGGTGTATCACAAAACAGCACTGTAACCTTCAGGTAAATTAAAAGATCCAAAATGGAATATAATGGGTAAAACATATAGTAAATGGGTTTTTGATTTTTGTAGTCGATCGAAAGAGGGAGTTAACCCCATTACTCCATCTGAATACACTCCCTCTTCAGTCTGGTTGGGCTCTAAGTGGGTTAAATAAATGCAGCAATGCAGTGGATGCATTCTGGCCCTGATAAAGATTGTGCATATTTACACACATACATACTGAGAATGGAGAGGTAGATGAAAATTAGCTTTCGCTGGCACCGTCCCATCCCTTGGGATCAACAGCTGCAAGCCACACACACAAACTTCAATTGTAAATTAAGTGGGATACTTGTCTGAACTTGCTTACACTTGAACCAGATTTACAGAAGCAAATAAGTGGATGATGATGTGGTTTGTAGGGGGCTGAGACACAAATGTTTAGGTTTTAAAGGTGCAGTGTGTAAAATTTACAGGCATCTTGTGGGGAGGTTGCGACCAATGGCTCAGTCCACTGCCCAACCCTCGCTTTTAAAACGCATAAAGAAGCTACGATAGCCACCACCGGGCAAACATTTCATCGTTGGAGACAACTTAGTAAAAAGGTTTGTCCATTAAGGGCTTCTGTAGAAAGATGGAGGCACAAAATGGAGACTTCCGTGTAAGGGGACCCTCTTTGCATGTAAATAAAACATCTCATTTTAAGGTAATAAAACATAACGGTTCATTGAACAAGTCTTTACAAAACTTTGTGTATTATTTTGCATTTCTTTCAAGAGATCCTTCTAAAAATTACACACTGCACCTTTAACAGTTTTGTTTATTTAATATATAAGAACACAACCCATTCCATAGGCTCAAACAATTAGATCCGAAGAGGGCCATATCTCGCGACCATTTTGGGATAGGCTAGTACCACAAGCTATCACCAGAAGAACCTAATGTACAAACCAGAAACCCTAACAACCACATAGCAATGCACTAAAAATCACTTAAACATCTTAGCAACATAACGGCACTCTAGCAGATGCAAGCACTATATGCAATTTACTCAGAATTAGCTCATAATTGCTCAAGACTTTGCTTTGAGTTACAAAGAGATTACATTTTCACTTATTTATACATTTATTTGTCACACACCCTTGGAATCAGTTTTTTATGTGGCAAAATGCAGCTGATTTTGCATTATAAGTATATACATTACAAACTTTAGGTAAAACAGTTAATGTTATTTGTAAACTTTTAAGTAGATGTTACTTTTAATGGGATTACTTCCTTCTTGTGCCAAAACGGTTTTACAGTTTGGTTTTGGACCACGTGCAAGTGGGCAAATCTTTTAAAATCTCAAATCTTTTAAAAAAGGAAATAATACTTTTGTTTGTTCATTTGTACATTTAAACATGATCACTAACATTAAGGAAAACTTCATTAGATACTTCATTTTAATGGCCTTTTAAAGGGATAGTTCACCCAAAAGCTGATGGTACCCATTGACTTCCATAGTATTTGTTATTTCTACTATAAAAGTCAATGGGAACCGTCAACTGTGTGATTACCATCATTTATTAAAATATCTTTTATAATTTTGTGTTCTACAGAATAAAGAAACTCACACAGATTAACAACAACAAAATGAGTAAATGATGACAGATTTTTTGTGTGAGTTATCCCTTGAATGAAACCCATATAGTACATTATCCAAGAATCATTTTTGCTATTATAAAAGAGCCAATTACTGATTTCACAAACAATTAACAAACCAAAAAAAGGGTGCATACATTAGCTCATGGACAGCTGGAATGTGATGCCGTGGTTGGTGATGATTTGTTTTCCTAGTTATTTAACAGTTTCATGACAACAAAATAATAAATTATACAACAATATAATTAAGTGGTTTATCATTGACAACAACTACAGCTAGAATGAATTTCTGAATGTAAACATGACTCACGTTGTGGTCTGCCAAACCTGGTATTTGTCTCCCTCTGTTGGTTAAAAGGAATGGGCTTGATGGGTGTGGCTGCATGAATCTGAGCATGGGTGATTGGTGGGTTTTATGATGGCTGGGTTTGGGATGTTAACTAAATGCCTGACAATTAAAATTTCTTACTAGAACTAAACTAAAAATTTCAGTACAGGCTCAGTGTTGATCATATGGTTTTAAACGGAGATCATGATCACATGACTTTTTAAAAAATGTATGTTACCAATATGTAAAGAAACCAGAGATAATTGTTTAAGAGGAAAGGGGGCACACATTTTATAAGTTGCAACTGTATTTACAATTTCTCACAATTGCGAAAACACATTTCTTGAAACAATCGCCCAAATTATGCTGGGTTGTTTTTAACCCAATGCTGGGTAAATGTTGGACAGAACACATGTTGGGTTATAAATGAACATATGCTGATTTGTTATTAACCCAACCATGAGTTGAAAAAAACTCAACATTGCATTGAAATAACCCATCATAGGCTAATTTATTAACCCAACATGTGTTCTGTTCAATATTTACCCAGCATTGGGTTAAAAATAACCCAGCAGAATTTAAAGTGTTTCTCAAAACATTAAACACAAAACTTAATCTTTAAAACTACATTCGCACAGCATCATCCACATCAGAACACAGTACACGGAGGATAAACACTCTCGACAACACACCACACTTATCACACACCACAGGCCAATTGCATTGTCCCTAGGGTCCTGTTCTCGCACATACTCTTCTTCCTGATCCACCACAGCTTATACAGACTTATATAGACAGTCCTCATCTGCCACGTCTTTCTCATATGCATTTTCTGCATCTCAAGCAACTTTGTTTCTTACCAATAAACAGAAAATAACTCTCTTAACAACACACAACAGGCCAATTGCATGGCCCCTAGGGTCCTGTCATCCACCACCGCTTACACAGACTCATTCTCATCTACCACCTTTTTCTCATACTCCTTCTCTTCTCAGCCTCTCCAATAAACACATAACATACACTCTGAGATTGGTAATAGCTGGTGGGAGTCAAGACTGTATGCCTATTTGTGACCCTGGACCAAAAAAAAAAAAAAACAGTCATAAATCGCATGGGTAGGCCTATATTTGTAGAAAAAGCCAAAAATACATTGCATGTATTAAAATGATCAAATTTCTTTTATGCCAAAAATCATTAGTATATTACATAAATATCATGTTCCATGAAGATATTTTGTACATTTTCTACCATAAATATATCAAAACTTTATTTATTTATTTATGTATTTATTATGAGTGGATGCAGCAAAATCACGAACAAAATTTGGCCAGAAACGTGCATACAAACATGCCCTTGTACATACAAACATAACCTGTTTTTAGGGAATTATCCATTTAAGTTTGTTATTTATTGTTTTTTATGTGTTGCTATTCAGTCCTCAAGGTCATAACAGCGGTGAATCAGAAGAGAGTGCTAAAACAAACCTTTTCCTTAATATAAAGTGTTGATAAAAGACTTTATATGGACTTTGAACTTTAAATGCGTTTCCAGTTTTCAAATTGTTGTATCTTGTCCTATTTTAACAAACCATACATTAGTGAAAAGCTTATTTATTTAGCTTTTAGATGATATATAAATCTTAATTTAAAAAATTAACCCTTGACTTACAGTTTTGTGGTCCAGGGTTTCTTTAGGCACAATTTGAAGTTGGATTTCAAAATGAACCTTTAAAATATTCTATAGTACTATAGTACATTTTACAGTATACAAAATGACAATAAATAAATATAAAGAAAATAAAGAATTATTGCATTCATGAACAAACATGCCATTTCAGTATACCAAACTAAATGTAACTTCCATACACTGTAGAAATTACTTGTTGCACTTAGATTTTTAAGTTTAATCAACTTAATTACAATTTATTTTAACTTTCTTGACTAGTGAGGAGTTGCAATAAATTATTAGAAAATAACTTAAGCTAATTCAACTTTATTTTTATAATTTATACCAACTCCTTACTAGTCATGAAAGTTTAAATGAATTGTAAATGCAAGTTGATTACAATCAACAAGGATTTATTTACAGTGTATGACAACTAGGTTTAGTGGTTCAAAATATTTTCTTTTGTATTTGACAACTCATTCTTATGCTATACCCAAAGCTACAGAAGGAAGCAGATACCAGTCAATTATCTATATATAATTCAAACAAATCAAACACAAACAATCTTTCCACAGTTTCCTTTATGATTACACTAAAACGCACTGCAATTCCAATATTTAACAGCAGATGGAGACATCACTTTTATTTTACATGTGAAAATCTTTGTCAAGTATTTGCTAAGGACATTATTGTAAATTCAGTGTAAATTTCAGTTAAATGATAGTTTTGTTGAACACAACAGAAAGTAATTTGATAAATGATGGTAAGCACACAGACTACCCACTGACATTTCATTGTAGGAATAAGAAATACTTTGTAAGTCGATGGGTACAGTCTACTGTGTGCCTACCATCATTTATTAAATTACCTTCTGTTTTAACAGAATAAAGAAACTCATACAGGTTTAGAAAAACACGAAGATGAGTAAATAAATGCTTTCTAAATGTTATGCTCTTGCTCCATCTAGCGGTCGGAAAAACTATAACACACAGCTGAAACGATTTTCCAAATGCGTGATTTACTAACAATCTTTAAAAATATATTTTGTGTTGTGCAGAAGACAAAATGTTCAATTTTATGTGAACTATCCCTGAACTATTCAGAAATAATACAGAAGCAAGATAACCGCGTGTCATCATTAGATACCAAGAGTAGCCTATCGAGAAGGATGCAGCAAGACCGGGCTTCTTCTGGCGCGTGACAGGACAGGGCGAAGAGCGCGTGGTGTCACCGTGGGAACTGGGAGACTGACAGGCGGACAGGGGAGGGGCGCGTGCACTCTCTTTCTCTTTCTCTCTCTCTCTCTCTATGGCACATAGGTTACCCGTCCACTCCGGAGACAGAGACTGTCTCTCCTCTTTCTCTCTCATTTGTTCATTCAGCGCTATACATAAGTGTTATCAGGAGGCGCATGGTGATCGTTAAACGTTAGGATTGCGGACAGTGCCGATGATGATGGAGGGGCAGTGCAGTCGCTGTAAGATCGTTGTGGTCGGTGACACGCAGTGTGGAAAGACGTCGCTGCTGCATGTGTTCGCCAAGGACAACTATCCAGAGGTGAACTAATAACATCATTACTATGGGAACTGAAAATACGTATGAGTGATGACAACAGTCATATATTAGGTGTTAAAGTATTAATAATGCACTGTAAAAACTGCAGGAAAGTTACTGTATTTCCACATTTAATTAGTACACGTAGTCTGAGAGTCGAACCTCAACCTTCGAGTTTCTAACGCTAAAGGATAATCGAGAGCCACTTTTAAAAACCTTTTAAGTCATAGTTCTTAACTATTTTTTTTACTCTTTTGAAGTCTGTTGATCCTTTTATCCACTTTTGTGTTACAAAGAGGTTTTTGTTTCCACTCTTAAAAATCAAGAAGCTTCACAAAGCCGTAAAAGAACCATTTTTGGCTAAATGGCTCAGTAAAGAACCTTTAACATGTGAAGCTTTTTGTTTCAAAAATACTTCTTTTAAGTGAAAAAGATTTTTTAGATTATAAAAAGGTATAAAAGAAATAGTTCTTCTAAGAACCTTTGACCAAATGCTTTTTTTGAGGAACCAAAAAAGGGTTCTTCTATGGCATCACTGAGGAACCTATTAAGCATCTTTATTTTTAAGAGTGCCTTATTGTTTATTATATTTATCTTTAACATACACTCTCAAAAAAAGATACAAATGCTTTCACCGGGGCAGTTCTGTTTCAAAAAGTACACCTTTGTACTAAAGATGCACTTATATATCTGCCAATAATTGTTTTTTTAATCGATAAAAGCTATTTTTTCGCACTATTGGCTGATATATCCTGTCACAACAACATGAAAATGCAATGAATTTGAGCTCTGTGTATAAAAAATGTTAAGAAACATAATTAATTTAATATTCAATATAAATGGTCATTTTATATCAAATTTAATCTTTAGAATTTAGTTAATGCAAGTTAATATAACCACCAAGGCATCGGTATTGGCAGATATTAGTCTTAATTATCCGTATTGGTGGAAATTTTTTTAATTATACCTAAAGAGTGCATATTACTATTTCAGAGCTACAAAAATAATCTACCTAAATGGTATAATAGGACTTTTTAAGGTTTACAGTACCATCCCAGTGACATCTTTTGTATCTTTTTTTGGTATGTGTGTGTGTTATATAGCCATGTGCTGTCAATTTTACTGCATAAGATCTCAGTGATATGAATGCATTTTTGTTTTGGGTAATTTTTCTTGCAGAGTTACGTGCCAACTGTGTTTGAGAACTACACGGCAAGCTTTGAGATTGATAAACACCGCATTGAGTTGAACATGTGGGACACATCAGGTAAGATCTGTTTAACTGCCTGACATCAGACGAATCAAACAATGACCCAATGTGCCTTGAGCATTGAAAAAATTCAGTGGTGTTAATCTGGTTTCCTAGCCTTAGTTTACTGTAAATGCAGAAGAGACAGAATGAACATATGCAATTGAGAAAAATATAATTATTTTGCATTATTACAGTTTTAGAGCCAACATGTCTTGTGATGCTCAGTGGTTGCCCTTTTATAGATTTGGGGACGTTCAATTTCTTCAACTTTGCCTAAGATGTTTTTCTTAAAATCAAAATGAACCCAAATGAAAATGATGTTGATCTGTTTTTGTTTTAGGGGTTTATATTATAATCTGGGTGCACAGTTTGTGTCTTTATCAAGATCTCCAAAAAAAGACATTGTGTAAGATTCTCGGAAAAATATCTGAAACAGTAAAGACTTCGACAAAGTCTATATTTCCTCTCATTTTGAGTGCATAGCTATCTATCTAGGCATCCAACAGCTCTTTGCAATGCTTTTCCTGCAGGTGTGTGAGAATTTGTGACACATTGCGAGAGATGTATAGCATTAAAGTTTAACTGTAACAAATCCTGGTGCAAGTCATGGATGCTGTGCATTCCTATCCTGATGCCTGCTGACCCCTCCCATGCTCTGCACGACCCCTTGTGTATTTTTATGAGACTGCTCATGGTGCTTCGGTTCTCTGCAGTGATTCTCAGATCTTTTATGGGGAGTCTTCCCCACTTTGAATTAAAAACACACTGTCGACAGTATGGGTTATGAATATAAAGTAATATATGATCCGGCAATATTCCTTTTGCTATTGAAGCCTGAACTGAAGCCTGATAATATTTAATATAAATGGCTTTAAGTGGATTCGGGATTCTCCTCAATGTAATAAACCAAAATGTTGTCTATAGCCAAGTAATATCTATGTTCAGAGTTGTGCATGTTATTTACTGTCCGTGAGGATTTTAGCGCACTGGGTGTTAAGCTACATCACCGCTGACACACACTCGTCCTGACACACACTTCAGGGATTTCTCAGCATGCGTGACCCATAAATCCCCCGCTCTAGGCCTCTGCCTGTTTCCCCACCCTGCTATAAAAGTCCTTATTGGGAATCTTTTTTAAGTTCCTATGGGAATGTTTTCCTCTCCCGCTGTTGTTGTTGGTCTGTAGGGTTTAGCTGGGTCAGACGGTAACCCTGTCATGAGTAAATCTTCACTTTACTGTAAGTCTGCGGTGCGAGACTCAAAAACTCAATGCTAAGCAGTGGCCCCTGAATAGACTCGATGATAATAATACAGATCAAATGTGAGCCCTGTCATTGTTTAAAAATGGTGCTGTGGTAAGCCCTCTTTAAAACAGCCAGGCACCCAGGGGCTTTGTGTACAAAATTGTATGTGTATTAATAGATTTGTGTTTTCGGTCAGTACTGTACACCCAAGATTAAAATTCTGTCACCATTTAAATGGTTGCAAACCTGTATACATTTCTTTGTTATGCAGACTATCATTTAAAGGAATAGTCTACTCATTTTCAATATTAAAATATGTTATTACCTTAACTAAGAATTGTTGATACATCCCTCTATCATCTGTGTGCGTGCACGTAAGCGCTGGAGCGCGCTGCGATGCTTCGATAGCATTTAGCTTAGCCCCATTCATTCAATGGTACCATTTAGAGATAAAGTTAGAAGTGACCAAACACATCAACGTTTTTCCTATTTAAGACGAGTAGTTATACGAGCAAGTTTGGTGGTACAAAATAAAATGTAGCGCTTTTCTAAGCGGATTTAAAAGAGGAACTATATTTTGTGGCGTGGTATCGCTTTTGGGAGTAGTTCGACTCGCCTGAAAAGTCCGCTCCCCTTCTCACTCTCATAATGGGAGAGGGAGGGTGTTAGGGGGCGTGCACACTTACGCTTTTACGCCCGCGGCCGGCGCATGTTTTCAATTGTTTTCAATGGAAGCTCAGCGTTTTTCAAATAAGCCAGCAGCTAGCGGTTTTTTTTCCGCGCTGAAAACCGGCGCAGAGAGTTGAGAAATGTTCAACTTTGGAAGAAAAGCTCCGCTCGTCAATGTCAGTTCTCACGCGGCCGTCCAATCACAGTGTAGGTGGGGCAGGACAAGTATCACAGCAACCAACCGTCTCACAGCTGGCGTATCAGAGCTACCAAAGCGCTTAGCTGTAGAAAGCTGGCACTCAGCTGAAAAACAGCTGGCATTCGGCGTCCTCAAGGCGTTTTCAGCCGCGTTTAAAAGTTTTGGTGTGTCCAGCCCCTTACTGCGCCGAGTCGAAGTACTCCCAAAAGTGCTATTACGCCATAAAATATAGTTCCTCTTTTAAATCCGCTTAGAAAAGCGCTACGTTTTATTTTGTACCACCAAACTTGCTCGTATAACTACTCGTTTTAATTTTTTAATTTTTCTACCTTTGCACAATTATGGCGATATCCAGATAAATGTCAATAAATAAAACATTTCGTCAATAAAGAGAAAACGTTCTCTGAGGTGTTTTTTGTCTTATTGATATTTCCGCTATTATCCACAAGATGGCAATCTTACCCAACTTAAACACTGAGGCATTCACTCGACACAACAGCGTTGTGGTGGATTTAGCGTGACGTGTGTTTTGATCAGGCTCTGAATCTGATCTCTTACAAAGTTCTTCACAAAAATGGAATTATCTCCGCATTTAGCTGAAAATTTGATAGATGATAAATGATAAGAAAAACAAATGAAGGTAGGATGAAACGTTTTTTGATGTTGTTGGAAAGCGGATGGACTGTTCTTTCATTTGATATTTTATGTTTATTTAAAGAAGATAATTTTTCTGTAAGGCATTAAACTAAAACTGGGTGGCAACATAAAAAAAAACGCTGACGGGGAAAGAGTTAAGCATGCTTCCAAGCATATTTGATCATCACTTCAACAGTTGCACGATATAAATGTTAATGTATATTTTAGATGAATGTTGATATAAATAAACACCACAGTCTTTAATCATATTTTCATTGTGTCTTTGCTGCGTCTGTGTTGTTTGTGAACTGCGCTCTGTTGCAGCCACACTTGATTCTGAGGAACTACTTTGTTTGGCGGAAGAGTAATATTTGTACTAATATAATTACAACTTATTTGTGTTTTATTTTATAAAATCCCGCTAACGTTATGCATATGAAGTAACCGTTTTATAAACGCAATAAACCCCTCGAAGCGTTGGGTCACCAGTTCATTTTATAACAGCTAAGGGTCGTGCCTAACAACGCCCCTTAGCTGTTATAAAATGCACTGGTAACCCACTGCTTCTTGGGGTTTATTGCTTTAGTAGACACCATGCCACAGATACTATTCAGAAAGCTGTTCTTAACGCCAAACATTTCTATTATACCATTTAACGAGGTCTTGATTTTGTTTTTTGGGGTCTGCTGGAATACATTATCATGATTTAAAGTTCAAATCTATACATTAATATACAGTACCTCTTTTCAGTCCTTCCCAAATGTTGGATTGGCCGCTTACCCTAATCATGACCTTTGGCTTCTCAGGAAAACAGTGAATGCCCTATTTTAACGATTTAGGTCTAAAAAGTCTGAATCCTCTTTTGCTAATTTAACGATGGGAAAAATGGTTTGTGCGCCTAGGGCACAGTCTAAAAGGGTTGTTCCTATTCTCGTGATGAGTAATGTGTGTGTTTTGGGCGTAACATGAAATAAACCAATGGGAGTCTCATCTCTCATCCTCTTTAAAGGACAAGTTCGGTATTTTACACTTAAAGCCCTGTTTTCAGATTGTTTATGATGAAATACAACGGTTTTGGAACAGTTCTGAAATTGGACATATGATGCTGTCCCGAGACTTTTCGGGTGTTTATTGTATCACCTCCAAACCTCTATAATGGCTGTATAGGTGCACAGGAACAATCCTTTCTAAAATGCGTTATACTTTCGTTTACAAATACGTGAAACTCACCGAGTGGTCAGGGGTGTTCACTGATATGCTCACACAAAAATCGCTGAAAAAGATGCTTTCCAACAGGTTTTATCGTAGAAGACCACCAGTTTAAAATTGATGTTAAAAAAGCGTTGTTTTATTTGTATTGAATTTGTTATTTTTTTAGTAAAACCATTGGATATCTTTAAAAGTCATAAATTAGCAGGCTTTTGATTGCTGTAAATGTATGGAAAGCCTACATGCAGTGTAATCTCAAAGAATAATTAACAAATATGCAAGAAAAGGTTTGTAACCTAAAAATACTTAGTATTTTTTGTAACAAACAGGAGATAAAGAATTTACAAATGTGTGGAGAGCCGAAACGTTTCAGCACTCGGACAGCGCCGTGAGTGTTTTGAAAAGCATTACTTAAAAAGGTTCTCATCTCACCATATGGTACAAATTCATCATACATAAATGCGTGGGGTAGCATTTAAAAAAAACATTTCAAAATATATATACAATATTTGCATTTGTTTAAAGCAAAACATTCAATTACTTAACAGGCTACAGGTAAAGCAGCTCTTTACGCCTTCTAACTTCTCTTAAAGGAATAGTCTACTCATTTTCAATATTAAACTATGTTATTACCTTAACTAAGAATTGTTGATACATCCCTCTATCATCTGTGTGCGTGCACGTAAGCGCTGGAGCGCGCTGCGACACTTCGATAGCATTTAGCTTAGCCCCATTCATTCAATGGTACCAATCAGAGATAAAGTTAGAAGTGACCAAACACATCAACGTTTTTCCTATTTAAGACGAGTAGTTATAGGAGCAAGTTTGGTGGTACAAAATAAAACATAGCGCTTTTCTAAGCGGATTTAAAAGAGGAACTATATTTTATGGCGTAATAGCACTTTTGGGAGTACTTCGACTCGCCTGAAAAGTCCGCTCCCCTAATCCCTTTCATAATGGGAGAGGGAGGGTGTTACTGCGCCGAGTCAAAGTACTCCCAAAAGTGCTATTACGCCATAAAATATACACTGAAAAAAATGGACTTAGTGGGTCTTTGAATTTAAATAAAATAAACATGTATATGCAACACAAAATATTTATATTCCTTGTGTAAACATAATTTAATTGATTAGGATTAAAATGTTTTGTTTGAATGTAAAATGAACACATTATTCTCACATTGATTAAAATTGATTGAATTGAATACTTAAAACAATAAAATTGGGTTTGGACACAAAACGGCACCTCCTGAGCAGCAGGGGCAGTATAGCTCATTGAGAAGGACATCGATTGCCATAAAAGAAGAATAAAGATCGTTTGTTTGGGCGCCAAAATGAAGACTAAGCACAGCAGTCACTGCCAGTCAGTCAGAAGAACTCTCTCAGACGGACACCACGTTATTAAAGTAAGTTCTATTATTTATTTATGTTCGCTTCATACGTGATATATCTTCACTAGATAGACTATTTTTTTGTTTACAATATGTAGCCATTGCAATGACTTGTAGTAAATATTAGTTTGGAGGAGGTTGGTGGAGTAAGTCAGTCAAGCTCATAAAGAAAAACACAGCGTTTTAAAAACGTCAGCTGTTTAATGTTATTTCACGTTTGGTAGTTTTATCTGAGTTGAAAACTGTCAGCTTTGAGTTGACTTTTGAGGCACTTTTTACTCAGTTGTTCTATGGAAACCTGTCAGGACAAATAAAACGCTAACCAAAAGTTATTCTGTCCAGAGTAACGTTATCCATGTAAGTAATTTACCAGATGATATCAATTAACTACATTAATAATGACATTGCGTATGAAACAAACGGTCTGCTTAATCAGATGAACAGACCCGCGTCAGTTATTCGTGACTTCGCTACGCCACGAGCAACACTTGATTCTATTAGAAAAAGCTTTTTTAAATGTCTCGCGTGACGTCTGGTATATTAACTGAAAAAAAAATCGCTTTGAAGTGCCACACCTTAAAGCTGACGTTTTCAGAAGAGAACCTTGTTGTTTTAAGATCTCATTTTGTCCAACATTGCGTCCTATGACAGATATAATACTTATTTCATTATTGTTCTGTGTATGTGTGACCTTCATCATTTGAGGTTATGTGTTGATTTCACCTCTGAATATTTCCTCTTATAGGTCCATCATCCTTTCATGCGCTACACAGCATTGGTAAGTCATTTCTTTCACTTTTGTACTGCTGTTAGGAGCTAAATCTTATTTTTGTAACTAATATACAATTATTATTCTTTGACTCGCAGTACTCAAATATACAATGGTTGGTTAATTTGTTTTCAGATAAATGCTGAATTTGAAAGAATCACTACTGTCTTATGTTCCTGCGTGTCACCTGGACCTCCAATCCAAAAACCTGATGAAACTCTTCTATCAGAAAGGAGGACAGCTAGCAAAAAGGCTTCAAACAATCAATGATCAAATGACAGATGTAAGTAATATAGATTCATAGACATAAAATGTGTAAACCTTGTTGGAAGTACAGAACATTTAGTATGTTTTAGTTACAACATCTTTTGGCACACGGGTCATTAAAACACCTGGGAAGATTTAAAGGGGTAGTTCATCCAAAAATAAAAATTCTCATCACTTACTCCCTATCATGTTGTTACAAACCTTTATAAATGTCTTTGTTCTGATGAACACTAAGGAGGATATTTTGAGGAATGTTTGTAACCAAACCAATCATAAGCCCCATTCAGTTCCATAGTGGGGAAAAATAATACTATTGAAGTGAATGGGGCTCATGAACAGTTTGGTTGCAAACATTTCTCAAAATAAATATCTTCCTTCATGTTAATCAGAACATAGACATTTATACAGGTTTGTAACAACATGAGAGTGAGAAAATGAGAGATTTCACTTTTGCTGTGATTGTCAGGTATGGTAGCACACACTCGAAATGTGGCCTCTTTATTTAACTCATCCCAGTGTAGTGAACACACACACACCCACACACACACACACACACCCAGAGCAGTGGACAGTGCAGCTGCCTTGCTTTGTAACCCATATATTTGTAACCAATTGTAACATGCTGTGGCAATGCACATGGGTCTGTATACTTACATTTATATTTGTTTGCATTGTACTAATTTCCAATGACACTTTTATTGTAACAGTAACCTTTTTTCTGTTTCTTTAACTACATTTGTTTGTTTTGTACAGGGCATGGATGAAGTCAGCGTCAGTGAGGTCATTTGAAGACACCAATGTTGGGATTTGTGCTCTCAAACAACCTGCTTCTTGTGATGAAGAAGAGGATCTTTGTATAGTCCTGGAAGGCATGAAGGTGTTGCAACATCGTGCCATGTTGTTTGAGCTGATGTATGCCTTAAACCTGAGCTATCCTGATCTCCGCTTTTATTTTTGAGGAAATCCAAAAGATTTTAATGGAACTGCATTGAGCGTAACTTTAACGAACAGTTTCTTTCAGTGAAAGGATCAGAAAGACTGTGCTGCTCATTTTTGAATTTTTTATCTGTTTTAAGTGTTTTCTCTTATTAATACATTAACCGTTTGCTGCTCAGAGTCGATTTTGGAAATGGTTGCTGTATTTTGTTTTTGTTGAATCTATGATTAACAGTTTATACAAATGCTGTAGCTCTGACTTTCTGAAGGAGTGATATTTTCCAGTTTGTAAATCCATTTTAAAAAATAATAGTACTTACTGTTTTGCATGTCTCTTTGGAATGCAGTGTTTGTGTTTTAGCACTTCTAAATCTACTGTGATAGTAACTATTTTAAACATTTGGGTCAGTTTCATCCTAATATAACTAGGGCCTAGTCATGAATTAATCTACAACCTGTTTGGGAAATTGCCCCTTGATGTATGTACTGCATGTGCTGATTGTTGTAATAGTTATTGACTGTTATTGAATTAATGTGTAGTGATTTAAATGAATTGATGATCTGAAAGCAGTGGTTTGCCTCAATATCACTAAACATTTGTACAAAACTCTTCACTTTTTATGCCAATGCAAATGTATTTTGTATTTAAAAAGAAATAAATAACATTTGGATAATTATGGGTGATTATTCTGGTGCCAGAGACATAATGAAATTGCTTTAGAGTTACATAATCCCATAATATAAGCATTAAAAAAGCATGTTGGAATTACAGATGAAAATCTAGTCCCCTTACATAATTAAATTACTTAAACATTACAAAATAAATGTGTTATAGTAAAGAGAAATAGCACTTTGAGTCAACATATTTGTATTAGACTACTTAAAATAATTAAAATGTTTTGGTCTGACACATAAAAATTATTTGAGGAAAATTATTTTGGTTTTAAACAATCGGATCATGTGGGACCGATGTACACATTAAAATTACGTAAATTGAAAGGATTTTTTTTTTCAGTGTAGTTCCTCTTTTAAATCCGTTTAGAAAAGCGCTACGTTTTATTTTGTACCACCAAACTTGCTCGTATAACTACTCGTCTTAAATAGGAAAAACGTTGATGTGTTTGGTCACTTCTAACTTTATCTCTGATTGGTACCATTGAATGAAAGGGGCTAAGCTAAATGCTATCGAAGTGTCGCAGCGCGCTCCATAGTTTAATATTGAAAATGAGTAGACTATTCCTTTAATCATTTCTCATTTATGTCCAAGAGACTCAATAATAATCATTAACATTTCAATCAATCTTTTACAATCCTTAAATTTTTATATTTAAAAACAATTGTGTGCTATCCATGTGTGTGATAAGCAAACATACGTTGTCATCTCATTTTTAGACGCATATTACTAATGCGCTATTTAAATAACAAAAACTATATCCGCCCCAAAATAGCAATGCGCCAACAATGCGCCTGAACGCACCTCGTTTTCAGACCAGCACAAGACCATGGGTGCACAAAATGGGTGCAAATGCATTTGCTTTTAAACAACGTGAAGCTGGACATGAAAATGATAAATGCGCGGTGCTGAAACTAGCAAAAAACACTTGCGTCGCGCATTGTGCCGGGTGTATGATAGGGCCCTTACAATGGCATCAGAGTCAGATAATGAAAATTTAATACAAGCACATCAACCTGAAACACATTTACACGATATTTCACAATCAAATGTTTTTATTTTGTTATTGTGTCTAAAACTGGAATGCTTCATGAAATGTCACAATTTTCATTCATTGCGAACTGAATTTTTTCACAAACATAAAATCCCTTTTTACAGTACATACTCTTAAAAGCAATCCGGTTGAATGCGTTTTCGACTACCTCTGAATGTGGTCGAAAGTGGATGAGCTCAACACGTTTTCACCAAAACGCATATTAATACTAGGTGTAAACAGCCTGATCTATGCATGCACATTATGTCTCTAATGTGTCCTAATGAAGCATGTGTTCGTGTATGTGTGTGCGTGCGATTATTGTGTTTTGTATGTGTGATGCTGCTTAGCTAACTGACACATTTATGCTTATGGCAACATCTACAACAATCTTCAATGACATGGCACTGAATTCATCCACTCATACACACACACACACAGTTGCACAGCTGGCAAGAGGTGAACCCGAGTGACTTGAAGAGGAGAGTGTTTACTGCCAAAGATTCAGGTCAATGTTTCACACAGACAAACTGCTCTTAACAGGATACAAATTATGTCTGGCACTACAGACGTAATCACAGTAATAAACGACCCGAGCACAAACAAAAAATACAGCCGGCCGAGAACTCAACAGTGACATTTAACACCCACTACAGATCAAGACAGGAAATAAATGGTTTTCATGCGACGCCAATGTTTTGCAGATCAGCAGAGGACAGTGACCGTGAATGACGAGGAGTTTTCAAATTGTTTAACAGAATAAAAGCATAAAATGACTGGAAAAGATAGGCAGCTCGGTGTAAACACAATGTGTGTGTGTGTGTTTTAAAAGCTGTTATGGGAGAACATAAAAAGATGTTGTATGCGTCCCTTTTGACTAGCACACATGAAACAAGCTATAAACCACAGAAATAGCCTTTCTTTCCAGCACTGGAAAAGAACAAAGAGTTTTTTGTCTTTACAATTTGTCTAATGCACTTTCTCTTTGCTTTTAACACTGCTGTTTGTAAATTCTTTATGTAATTTCCAACTCTTGCTCTTATATATATTTATAAGTTTGATATTACGCTTGTTATTTATTATATTAATCCCCTAAATGTCTGATAGTGCCATTTTATTCGATTATAATATATTTATGAGGATAATAACATTTTCAACAACACCATATATTCTACTTTATATACTTTTTATTGAGTCATATATCCTTTTTTCTTCTGTGGGTTATTTAATCTAAAGCTGCTTAAAAAAAATGCAACGTTATAAAAAAGCACTAAACAAAATTGACTTGCCTTTATGTGCATAAAGTTCTTCCTGTCTTGTGGTCCATTTGGCTGGGGGATGACAGGCCTTCCAGAGGGGATTGTGGGCCCATGGGTGGCTCCTGAGGCCAGCTGATAGTTTTGATCAGCGTTGTTCACGCTTCACGCTCATTGTCAATCTCACACTTTCTCTATCTCTCTCTATCTGTGTCTGGATTCATGTCCTCCCTTGAGGCACGGACGGCTGAGTGAGACACAAATGTAAAGTCACAGACAAGATGAGGAAATGCATAGGCTGTGCCATGTTGTCGCCAGATAGTGTACTGTACAGTCTTTAGACATGAAATACATGATATTCTTCTTATTGGGCGAGCTGTGTTCAAAGCTGTGCATACTGGATTTAATATTGTATTCCTCAATACATTATGCCTGACCTTCTGTTTCCAGTGTGACGAATGACCCAGAAGCGATGCGATTTTATGACATGTCTTTCTTGATTCGTTAGTTAAATGCCAAACGTTTAGACATTTGTACACCAAATAGATTTTTCAGTCGTTTGGCATTTGCTATTAAGCATGCAACACTGTGAGATAATGTAACACTAATGTAGCATAGTACTGCTTAAAAAGTTTATCATTGGATTCTATAAAAAATAGCATGCAGTATGCAGTATAGATGGCACGAGAAAGATTACTTTATTCTGGAAACGGAACACTAGATACTATTTATTAAATACTTATAGTATACAGTGTATACTGTCTGAACTTTTTTTAATCGTTGTACTGTGTGTTATACACAGCTAAAGGATTATTAGGAACACCTGTTCAATTTCTCATTAATGCAATTAATTAATCAACCAATCACATGGCAGTTGCTTCAAAGCATTTAGGGGTGTGGTTTTGGTCAAGACAATCTCCTGAACTCCAAACTGAATGTCAGAATGGGAAAGAAAGTTTTTGAGTGTGGCATGGTTGTTGTTGCCAGACGGGCCGGTCGGAGTATTTCACAATCTGCTCAATTACTGGGATTTTCACGCACAACTAGGGTTTACAAAGAATGGTGTGAAAAGGGAAAACATCCAGTATGCGGCAGTCCTGTGGGCGAAAATGCCTTCTTGATGCTAGATGTCAGAGGAGAATGGGCCGACTGATTCAAGCTGATAGAAGAGCAACTTTGATTGAAATAACCACTCGTTACAACCGAGGTATGCAGCAAAGCATTTGTGAAGCCACAACACGCACAACCTTAAAGCGGATGGGCTACAACAGCAGAAGACACCACCGGGTACCACTAATCTCCACTACAAATAGGAAAAAGAGGCTACAATTTGCACAAGCTCAAAAAAATTGGACAGTTGAAGACTGAAAACATGTTGCCTGGTCTGATGAGTCTCGATTTCTGTTGAGACATTCAAATGGTAGAGTCAGAATTTGGCGTAAACAGAATGAGAACATGAATCCATCATGCCTTGTTACCACTGTGCAGGCTGGTGGTGTAATGGTGTGTTGGATGTTTTCTTGCACACTTTAGGCCCCTAAGTGCCTACTGGGCATCATTTAAATGCCACGGCCTACCTGAGCATTGTTTCTGACCATGTCCATTCCTTTACGACCACCATGTACCCATCCTCTGATGGCTACTTCCAGCAGGATAATGCACCATGTCACAAAGCTCGAATCATTTCAAATTGGTTTCTTGAACATGACAATGAGTTCACTGTACTAAAATGGCCCCCACAGTCACCAGATCTCAACCCAATAGAGCATCTTTAGGATGTGGTGGAACGGGAGCTTCGTGCCCTTGATGTGCATCCCACAAATCTCCATCAACTGCAAGATGCTATCCTATTAATATGGGCCAACATTTCTAAAGAATTCAACAAGGTGCTGAAAACCTTGTTGAATAAATGCCACGTAGAATTAAGGCAGTTCTGAAGGCGAAAGGGGGTCAAACACAGTATAAGTATGGCGTTCCTAATTATCCTTTAGTTGAGTGTACATGAATAAACATTTTAAACAGTGCATTGTTGTCATATGACCCAAATCACATTGCATGTAAGTGGTCCCTAATTATCATATTGATCATAAAAAATGGACATCAGAAATCACACTTAATTACTTTCATTTCATTTATTACACTAGACAAGTGGTCTCCAACATGGTGGCCGCGGGCACCAGGTTGCCCGCACAGAGTCTGTGAGTTGCCCGCACATGCTACTAATAGCCTAAATTTGAATATTTATTTATTACATATTTTTTATAGTAGCTTGGTTACTTTTATGTATTTTATCATTTTAAACAATGATAAAACAAGTAAAATAAAATAAAATCAACAAGTAAAAGAAAAAGGTTCTATCAAAAAAGTAGCCCTCTAGATTCTTTTATCCATTGTGGTAGCTCTTGTTCACAAAAAGGTTGGAGACCCCTGCACTAGTCATTAAAAGTCAAGTCAAGTACATTACACTGTGTGAGACCCAGTATGCTTTGTCATATAATGCACATTCTGACAGATTTAGTAGGTCATCTGGGTACTTCACGCAGGGCCATTGTCAGGAGGTGGGATATCACACCCATGCTCCAAAAATAAAGCGACAGTTCTTATTCCATGTATACTAAAATTCACACTATACATACTACTGTATATGTATTATTAAAACAGTTACTCTTTATGTGGAAGTGGAATTACAATGGGGCAACAGTCTTTAATTTTACATGTCATGCTGGATGACGCCTTAAATTCGTAATTTGTTTGTGCTACAGTATTTCAGAGCGCCATTAGCACTGTTTTGCTCCTTCAGTTAAAGATCAACTCATTCATAATTAGGCGTTTACATCCAGACCCCTGACTGTGACCGTGTGTGTGTGTGATCTACAGGTTCCTCCTATTATGATAATGTGCGACCCCTGGCATATCCAGACTGTGATGCTGTGCTCATCTGTTTTGATATCAGCAGGCCAGAGACCCTGGACAGCATCCCTAAAAAGGTCAGAATTTCCTCTGCTCTCTATACCTCTCATCTTCAGAGATCAACATTTAGAAATAACCTATTGGGTTTTAAACATGCTCACATAATCGCAATATGATGTTCTCACTCTGAAACACAATGTAACTGTCGACTAAGACAAGTTTCTGTTTGTGGGTGTTTCACATTGGGAGGATGACAACAACAGATTTACACAAAAGAACTTCATCTAAACACAGATGTCAACAATTATATGGGGATGAGGGTGGAAACTTAGTGCTGAAGGCTTTAAATGTGTTGTTCTGTCAGGAGAAATTGCTAGAGGTGGGGGTGTATAAGCAGCATCTTACATTTTTATGTCAAAGATTTATAATATTGTAGTTATTTTTGATACACATTCAAAACAAAAAATGTGTGGTTGCTTCAATGGAACTCAATTTTTTTTTTTAAAATATGCTAATTTTTCAGCTACTATAGAGATAAACATTTGATTTTTACCATTTTGGAATTCATTCAGATGATTCCCGGGTTTGGTGGTACCAGGGCCAGCGTCAAGGGGGGGCATTCGCGGGCCATGCCAGTTTTTTTATTAATTTAATATATATCAAGAATCATTTAAATAAATAAACATTGAATGTTTCATGACTTTTAATGTAATCAAATGAGGAAAATATAGTTGATATATGTTTTTTTTTTAAATAGACCAGTTTCTCTGATTGGTTGTATTGCGGCGTCTCATGCGTCTTTACGTCTTTAGCATATTAATGTGACTTGATACTAGCAACGTGTTTTTTCGCGGCATTTTATGGATCGTGTAAATATGGATATTAGAATATTTAGAACGAACCAGCACTGTGTGCTCCATCTGACTTCATGCAAAAACCGATTGGTTTAAACTTGGAGATTAGTGGTCGAGGCAGAATTTTCAAATCTACAGGACACTGTTTTAAGGAAGTTTAATGTTCGCACACGCCGCCTTCAGCTTTTTTAAAGGTAAATTAGCGTTGTTTTAATTTACATAAGCCTAAATGTGAAGTGTGGCTTTAGACCGATAACAGCATTGCGACGTGATTATGGTACTACTGATTAGCTTGCGATCTTCTGCACTTTATACGAAAAATGACCTGACAGTCTGTACCAGTTGTATGAGTGTGTGCTTGCACTGTATTTGTTGTTTTAATGGCAAGTTTTTGCAAGTTATTGTTGCTAATTGCATGCCCCCCCCCCCTTAAAACCCGCGTGTCCCCTTATTAGTTATGCTCTGGGCGGTACCACTTTTAGCATAGCTTATACAATCCATTGAATCTGATTAGATCATTAGCATCGCGCTAAAAGAGTTTCAATATTTTTCCTATTTAAAACTTGACTCTTCTGTAGTTACATCATGTACTAAGACTGACAAAAAATTTAAAGTTGCGATTTTTTAGATATGCAGACCTGCCAACCTTGGAAATTTTTTTTAAATAGCAACTTATCCCGGGGGCGCGGCGCGAGGTCAGGAACATTTGCTGATCAGTAGTGATTGAGTTCACATGCTCACTTATCACTTATTACTACAACTTATTACTAAGCACATAGTTCCCACTCACCACAATTTCTAGTCTTTCAACATACAAGTAGGCTATGAAGAACTCTTTTAATGAAAAGGCAATCCCCCAAAATAGGCCTATTTAACAAAAACGACTATGGCATATGTCTTAAATACATGGGACATTTTAAATAACAATCCACAAATAGCGTGCTATATCCTTGCTTTATATTCCAGCAGGCATGTTGACATGAACCTCTAATGGGGCACAGCATGCCTACCACTACTTTTTCTTTAACATACCTAACATGAATAGAATTAATATGTTTTAATGCATAAATGGCATGTTAGCTGATTTGCATTCTACAGTACTGATGATAATGAGTCTTTTACAAAAATTTACAATAACATTACTTAGCTGCTAATACAATAAAAAACATATGTGGATGATCCTTTTGTGTATATTATCTGCATAGTGTTTAAACCTGCTGAAAAAACAGCATAAACCAGCATAATTCTCATGCTGGTTTAGCTGGTGGTCACCAGCATACAGCACCAAAACACAACATATGCTGGTCTTGGTGGTGCTGGTATGCTGATGACCACCAGCTAAACCAGCACCAAACCATCATGAGAATTAGGCTGGTCTATGCTGATGGTCACCAGCAAACCAGCAACAAAACACAAAATATGCTGGTCTTGCTGGAATACTGTTTTTTTCAGCAGTAATGCCAACTGTTTATGTAGTGTCCTAAAGTAGATCTAGTGAACTAAACAGTAATTTCATATCTGACAATACAGAACAGTACACAAACATTGTTTTTCTCAGCAATAATGCAAACCTCTATACTTGGTTTTGACTGGCTGAGCATATAGTTCGTTTGACCTCCCTCATCATATGCTTCCTGCTTCTATTTCCCTGCTCTGCACAAAAAAAATCGGATGTACATTGACAGGAGCCAGTAACAATCGAGTAAGAATAAGACTTATATTATTTAGAAACATACTTTTGTTTTGTCATGTTTTCTCGCATGCCTCACATGCTCTTCTGAGTGAGCGGCGGCTGAGTGCTACAAAAAGTAAACACAGACGCTCCGTTCGCGGACATCGATTTCTTGGTGCTCGCGCCAGTTTGTCTTGTGGGACGGCACCGCGTTTACAACCGTGAATTACGGTTCATATAGCTCAGTTTTGCCGCGATTAACAATGAATATACTGGCAAATAAACTAAAAACTTAAACTTGAGGCACAACATAGGACACTGGGTACAACAGATTTACACTAGGGCACGTGCAACAGTAAAAGGGGTCTAGACGCCCCTGGTTTGCAGGCTTATTACAATGGATGCAATTCACAATTCCCATACCCTGCCCATTTACCTTTAAAAACGGTGTTTAGAACCATCCTCCCTTGTAAAACAAGTCACAGTATGAAGATGGACCGAGATGAAGAACAATTTCGTTATTTTCGTTATTCATTGCGAGTCGCGACGGCTCCCCGCTCTCCGCTTTGAAGAGTTTAAATCTAGCGCTATGATTGGTCGACGTCGTCTTTTCCCAACAGGTTGCTGCCCAATGCGGTAGACTCATAGACACTCATAGATGAGTTGCCTAGTGCGCAAATGCACATACAGTTTAAATCAAAGTCATCAAAGGCTTTTCGCGTATTTTGAAGTGACAAATCGTAACAGCGTAGTTTGGTGTCTAAATGCGTATCTGTTACGCAAAATGCGTAAAGGTTGGCAGGTCTGGATATGTCTAGGAACTGTACTCTCATTCTTGCGTAATAATCAAGGACATTGCTGCCGTAACATGACTGCAGGATATTACGCAGCACCCGAAAATAGTCCCCTTGGTTATCCCCTTGGGACTATTTTCAGGCACTGCATAATATGCAACTTTTAAAGGCGTTCTAAGGGAATCGGTGTGTTGATTTTTGAAATGTGTTTTCAAACAAACTGAGCGTAGTTAACTACTCCCCCTCCCTTCCGTGCTTTCATGAACGCGCCCAAACCCAACCCCCAAAATCCTTCTTGGCGTTTATTGGCTGGAACACTTTGTTTTGTTTCGTTGTGCAGGTTTGGCCACTGTGTTTATATTGAAGTTTGTAGAGCCTGGGCTGTCTACAGAGATCGCATTTTTTACAGTTTGATCAGCGGACAGGCAGCAAGCAGATAGTGAGGATTTGTTTGCTGTATGTAACAAAAAATGTTTTATGGTCTAAAACGAGTGAATTCGCTTAATTTTCCGTCGGTCTTAGTACACAATGTAACTACAGAAGAGTCAAGTTTTAAATAGGAAAAATATCCAAACTCTTTGGTTATTTTTTAGCGTGATGCTAATGGTCTAATCAGATTCAATGGATTATGCTAAGCTATGCTAAAAGTGGAACCGCCAGACCCAGAGATCAGCTGAATGGATTCCAAAACGGTAAAAATCAAAAGTTTATCTCTAGGGGAGTTGGAAAATGAGCATATTTTCAAAAAAATTGGAGTGTCCCTTTAAACATTTATACTTTATAAACAGCTTATACATTATGCTGCTATTTTTAATATCTAAAATGCCAGCTAATGAATATTCAAGCACAATGATAAACATACGTATAATTCCAAAGTAGTACATGCAAAAATGACTTTTTTACTTTGTATTTTTGTCTTGTTTTTAGTATAAATATCTAAAAATTCTTAAATCAAGATGCATTTTATTTTCTTGATGAGCAAAATGACCTAAGAAAATAAGTTTAGTTTTTAGACAAAAAATATCAAATTAAAGTGAATTTGTTCTTAAAACAAGCAAAAAAAAAATCTGCCAATAGATACGGAATTTTTCTTGAATTAAGATTTTTATTACTTGCCATGGTAACCAAAGTTTAAATATCTACATTTATTTACTTAGACTATAATTAGTAATACCATAACATTGACAGATCTAACATAATAAAAGATTTTTCCACCAATGATTTCAGCATCTAATGAACACATTCAGAACCTGTGAAATGATGCCATAGCTGAAACAGCATTGAATTCAGCAGGGGCAGCTGGACTTCACACATGCAAACTGCCTTCTCACACTCTCACACGCCTGTTTGTATACTGGCTTTGAATGGTTCTGCATTAGCAGGAATGTTTGTGAAAGTGACCACATTGGCTGTAGCAAGAGTGGCCGTAACAGAAATATAAACAATGTACCACAGATTGTCTGTATAGCAGAACATCATTTAAACATAAACTATTGCAATACTTCTTTGAAGGTGAAGCGTGTAATTTCAGGACCAAACAAAACGTGTGAAAGGAAATGTAATGAACTGATTTAAATCAAACTGTGATGAGATTATGAGACTTTAGCCTGGATTTCACAGACAGGGTCACATATATATTTGATCACAGAAGTAAAATAAATGTACGAAGAAGAAAGGGAAATGTATTCATGCTGTATGTGTTCATGTAACACAATCCAAAGCAACCTATAAATCTTGTCTTTCAGTGGCAGCTAGAAGCTCAAGAATACTGTCCTAGTGCAAAGCTGGTGTTGGTCGGCTGTAAGCTGGATATGAGGACAGATGTCAACACTTTACGAGAACTGTCCAAACAGCGGCTCATACCTGTCACACATGAACAGGTGAACACACACATGTACTCATGCTTATAGCATACCACATTATAGCATAGAAGTACACAATAGAACACTGCAGGGCGCAGCTATCACTTCTAGAAATGTCAAATGAAATATCCTATTATCTCTGAGTCAATTTCTTTAGCACACAGTCATTACTGAAATGAAGAGTAAGAGAAGACCGCTAATGGAAAACCAGCTGAGAGAAAGATAGAGCTTATTTTGCCTTGACACTTAGTTCAGCTTTTGCTGTAATTCATACAAATATTATTTTAAGAACAGACTACAGAGAGAGAGAGAGAGAGAGAGAGAGAGAGAGAGAAAGAGAGAAAGAAAGAGAGAAAGAGAGATATATGCTCCAAAATGCTCTGATATTTCACAGAACAATCCTGACATCTACTTATAATTATTTCTTTATTTTTTCCATTCCTTCCTTTATTTCTACATTCCTTCTTTCCTTTTATTCCTTCCTTCCGTTTTTTTCTTTCTTTCTTTCTTCCTTCATTAATTCCTTATCTTCCTTCCCTCCTTTACTTTCTTCATCCCTTTCCTTCCTTCTTTCCTTCCTTCCCTCTTTTTCTTTCTTTCTTCATTCCATCCTTCTCTCATTCCTTACTTTCTTTCCTGTTTTTTCTTTCTTTTTTTTCTTTCTTTCTTTCTTTCTTCGTTTCTTTCTTTTTTTCTTTCTTCCTTCACGTTTTTCTTCCCTCCTTTCTTTCCTTCCTTTTTCTTTCTTCCTGTCTTACTTTACTTTTTCCATTGACTCTTTTCCTTCCTTCCTTCCTTCTTTACTTTCTTTCCTGTTTTTTTTCTTCCTTCCTTCATTAATTCCTTCATATCTTCCTTCCCTCCTTTCCTTCCTTCCTTCTCCTTCTTGTCTTTCTTGTATTGCTTCCTATCTTCCTTTTCTCTTTTCCTGTCTTTCTTCCATTCTTTCCTTCCCTTACTTCCTCTCTTTCTTTCTTTCTTTCTTTCTTTCTTTCTTTCTTTCTTTCTTTCTTTCTTTCTTTCTTTCTTTCTTTCTTTCTTTCTTTCTTTCTTTCTTTCTTTCTTTCTTTCTTTCTTTCTTTCTTTCTTTCTTTCTTTCTTTCTTTCTTTCTTTCTTCCTTCCTTCCTTCCTTCCTTCCTTCCTTCCTTTCTTTCTTTCCTTTTCTTTCTTTCTTTCTTTCTTTCTTTCTTTCTTTCATTAATTCCTTCCTATCTTCCTTCCCTCTTTTCCTTCCTATCTTCCTTCCCTCTTTTCCTTCCTTTCTTCCTTCCCTTTCCTTCCTTCCTTTCCCTTTCCTTCCTTCCTCTCTTTCTTTCTTCATTCATTCCCTCTTTCTTTCCCTTCCCGTCCTTCCTTCTTTCCATCCTTCCTTCCTTTCCTTCTTTTCTTTTCTTTCTCTCTTCTTTTATTAATTCCTCCCTATCTTCCTTTACTCTTTTCCTTCCTTCCTTCCTGTCTTTTCTTCCCTTTATTTCTTTCCTTTCCCTTCTCTTTATTCCTTCCATTCCTTCCTATCTTCCTTCCCTTTCTTTCTTTCCTTCGCTTTCTTTCCATTTTTTCCTTTCTTCCTGTTTCTGTCTTCTTTCATTATATCCTTCATATCTTCCTTACCTCTTTTCCTTCCTTCCTTTCTTTTATTCTCTCTTTTCTTCCTTTCCCTTCCCTTTATTCTGACTTGCTTTTATTCCTTCACTTCCTTTCCCTTCCTGTCCCTTTCCTTCCTTGCTTTCCATCTTTCCTTCCTTTTTTCACCTTTCCTTCTTTTCCTTCCCTTTGTTTCCTTCTTTTTTCCTTCCTTCCTTTCAGGGGAGTCTACGTGCACGTGAGCTGGGCGCTGTTGCCTATGTCGAATGTTCTTCCCGTATGTGCGTCAACAGCGTGCGAGACGTCTTTCACATCACCACGCTTGTGTCAGTCAGACGTGGCCCCACCCCAAGCCTCAAGAGAAGCACCTCACGGCGCACAGTCAAACGCATGTCAAATCAGTCACTACTGCCAGTCACCTCGCAAGCCACGCCGCTCGAACCCAGCCCCGCCCTTAGGGAGGACAGAACCAAGAGCTGCACAATCATGTAGACCAAAATACGAAAATGCACGCATTAATGGACATCTGCACATGCACACAGTCACAGTGGTGTGTTTGAATTAAGACATGTGCAGAAGATTTTATGTATTTATGGGACATTGAGGGTCATATGTGACCCATAAAACTGTACAGTTGTGTGAATAAATTATAAAGAAGACTTCTATTTATTAACTTTAATTTTATTTTTATGGTTGTGGTGTTACTTTGCAGAGCTCAGTGTCACAGAGTGTGTCACTCAGAGCAAAAAGAATAAAAAATAAAGATTTTTGGCTTGGATTGTGTGTTAAATATCTATTCCTACACAGAATTACTATGATGGCATGGAAAGGCACCACTAGGTTGAGAGGTAAAATATATTTTAGTAGCCCAAAGGCGCAAGACTAAAAGACCAGCCAAAGACTATCTTAGCCAAGCAATGACATCTAAAACAGATTAGATCAAAGCTCAGCAAACCATCTACATTCAGTGTTTTATCTGAGTGACTAAACAACACCATATGATTTATTTTTTACGGTTGGTTCCCATATGCCCATTTTGTCCTTTCCAGGGACGCACCCCTCTAGGGATCACAGACCCATCACAAGCTCAGTTGCGTGGAACTAAATCCCTGGAATCCAGAGAATCTTTCACCAGCATTAGAAACGATCAGCATTGATGTTAGCAGAACAAAGACATCTGTGACTTCTGCTGTTCACTCTTTTAGTGACAGAACAATCAGTCATGCTTTGTGACATCACAAAAGCTTTTTTTACACTCTAGTGGGTGCCAACCTAAATGCTGCGAGTTATCTAAAAAGTAGGCTTTTGTGACTAGAGTCACGCATTATCATTTGTATATCTGAAACAGAAGCAGGTTTATATATTTTTTTTATTTCAAGCAGGAATTATGAGGGTCAGTTTTCTGGGTTTAATGTATATGTTTGCACTATAAAATACTGCATATAGCAATATAAAACTCGTAAAACACGGTTTTTACAGTGTGTTTAAATTTGATACTAGCATGATAAAATTGCTTATAATCTTGCCTGCGCAAGGTACATTAAATATTAATAAGCACAAGAAAGAAATCACAGAATGATGAACAAATTCTCCAGCTTTATGAATGTTTACAGTAAAGAATCATATACATTATATTTACAGCTGAAAAAGTGATTGATTGAGCACTTTACTCCGTGTTTTGCTCTGTTTGTCTAATTCACAATAATCCAACCTCAAAGAGAAAGCAACTGAAAAAATCCGTCTTTGAACAGCATCACCGGAACAGTAGTCATTTCTCTATGTAAATTCTTATAAAGCCATTGAGATGCACAAAACCACCAGGGCTTCGTTTATCAAAAATACGCAGTCATTGCCAAGGCAACTGTGTACAGCCTTTGTGACATCACAACAGAGACTAAAGTGAGGAGATGCTGTTGCCGTGGTTTCTGGAGGTCCGTCTGTTTGCGCAAAGACAGAAGCACAGTTGAACACACACACACATGATGTATACACATAAAAGGTCATGCAACCGGTTGAGCACAGTGACAGCTGTGTTAGTATTTTTCAAGCACTTATTTTTACACTTTCTGAATGATTAAACATAAAATGTGCACTCATGTCACACAGAGAAACATGTGGCATGGCTTTCAGAGCAGCAGGTAGCTGTTACGGCCAAAAACTGTCATGACCAACCGAGTCCTAGCTGACAGTGTAAGAGGATTAGTCATCATGTGACACAATCACACATTAAAAAAACGAATGTTTTGACTGTGGAATGTAAATGTTTATATTTATGCATATATATAAAGTGACTTCCAGCGCATTCATGCTATCAGTATGTATTGTGTGTATCCCCGAACTCATAATTTTTGCAATACAAATGCTCTACAAGGATCGTACAGTTTGTAAATATGCAGAGCACATTAAAATGATTCATAATTCAAATATTTTGAAGCAGGCGAGGTTGATAAAGGTTGTCTCTGGATATTATGTGCAGATTTTGTCTATAGCCTATAGTAGGACACTAAATCATGTCCTCATAAAGATATTAAAACCTGAAATCACCTACATGGTGGAAACAAGGCAAGAGTCCCTGTGAGAAAAATGACTTATTAAACATTAAATATAGAATCTTTTAAGATGCTGAAACCTCTCTGTGTGAAAAATATTAGAAAGTGCCCAAAAAACAAATGCTGGTGTCGAAAGGCAAAATGCCCCTTTTGTCGGCAGGAAACCAAATGAAGAGACAACAGGAATAAATTAGCATCTGTATTAGTATGCTGGTTGCCTTAGAACTGGTTTTTCAATTCGGAGTTCACAGGTGCAACGACAGGCAAAACAAATAGATTTAAATATGAAATCCTCTGTGACAAGGTGACGTATCGCTCATCCGCGTGCTTGGATTGTTTATGAGCTTGTTTGTCTATCTGTGTCTCTTTTGCCACCTCACATCATTTTAGCGGCTCCAACTGTTCCTGCAGAACGTGATGTCTTTGTGTTATCTGCTGAAAATACAGCTTAAACAAGCCTATTTGCTGGTCTTTGGTGGTTTAGAAGCCGAAGTTCTTAAAACCAGCTCAACAGCCAGATGGTGAGAGCAGATAACCAGTTTGTTTCTCAGCAGGGTTTGTGTGTATTCACTCGTGATCTGTGACTGTTGCGATCGTGACCGTCGCTAATCCGTGTGTATGTGGGTGTGCGTGTTTCGATTTGCCATTGTCAAATAAACACTGGTGAACATTTGCTGACCAGACTGAGGGTTACTGACACTTGAGTGGTCACATGAGTCTCTAGCACCCTGCATGTATCCACACACACTTACAGTGTGCTAAGTAAATACTGAAACACTTGCTTTGGTGTTGCCAAGGAAACTTTCTGTCGATATTAGTGAGTGTGTGTGTGTGTCCTAACATTAAAGTTCAGAAGCCGAATGATGGATGAGAATGTATATGTATTTTCCAGACGTCTTCTCCTGCTTCTGAAATGTTTGAGCATGCAAAGAAGGTATTGACGTTGGCCGGGAAAGAGGCCAAACTTTGGTGAGGAATGAGACCAGATCCCAAGATATAATAAAAGATTGGGGTTTTTTGAAGTGTGACATGGACACTTTATATGCACAAACACTGTAGCAAATATTTAGACTTCCTCTCCCTCACAGCTGGCTGTGTATCAGTGGCACGAGGGGTTAAAGGTAAAGGTTCAGTGTAATTCTTCATGGAGACTGTTAACAGTCTGACCCAGACGCAAGTCAAGGGTTAAAATCCTTCTGTTTAAAGATGTCGACAAAACCAAGTAGTTCGACAGACTCGGACAAAACATACACAATACAGCAAAGCACATCTGCCCACACTATTGATTTTAATGCTTATGTGAGCGCACATTTTCTGTTTAATTGCTGCTATTTTGGCTAACACATTGGAAGCGTTGTGTACACAGAAACATTGTGATAAAAATACCCCCATTTTGTTATAAACCCAAACAACCTTTGTTTTTGTAGTTAACCAGTAGAGCGTGTGTCTCGATAAAACACATTCCCTGAATAATGTAGTGTAGGTCGTTTGGATATACCAGCTGCAGATGATCAGGGTTGCCAGGTAGGCGTAATAATACCAGCCTAATGGCCACTCAAGACTTCCCAAAAAATAGCCCAATGACCCTATCTGCTTTTTAAGTTATGATTATGACGTAAGAAGTACCGTTTCGGGGTTCAGCTTCAGACCTCTGCTCATTTTAAGCCGCAGCCATTTGTGAGCAGTTTTCTAATTTTCATACGCTTTTTGCATAGTTTTAAAGCACAGTGCGAGTGAATATAAGTATTTTTTGTTGTTCGCTTAAGCATCAGCTTGGACCTGGAAGTGTTGTGTGATGTCATACTTAAAGGACCCCTAACGTTGTTGTTTTCAGCATTATAAAAATAGTCTCTGGTATCTTCAGAATGTGTCTGTAAAGTTTCAGCTCAAAATACACCACAAATATTTCATATGATGTTGAGCACGGCCATTTGTGGCTGCAAAAAATGTGCTGTTTTTGTGTGTTTCTTTAAATGCAAAGAAAGCTTTTGTTCCCCTCCCCTTATGCAAAGTAGGGGGTTGAGCACTTACACATGTGCTTTGGACAATCAAAACGTGTGTCTCTGGCAGAAGGTTGAACTACGCACTCATAAGGCAGAGTCTGGGGTGGGGCATAATCAATGTGACATCACATTGATAGGAGATATCCAACAGCCTGTTTTGTGTGACTGTTGCAGTTAAAAGGATATTACAGAAAGAAGAATAGATGGATTTGTACAATAACACACACTGGTGACTCATTTTCTGCTAGAAATACATTTAAAAGTGCATTTTTTAGATTAGCGGATACATCAACATTCAAAATATGCTACTTCCATACCTAAACTACATTTTACGTGCATTACACGTCATTTCTTCTCTAAAAATCACTGAAGTAATCATAAAAACAAAATCTTTATCACGCCCTAAGATGGACGGCTGATGAACAAAATCCTTTCATTTTTAACCCGTGGTTTAATGGTCCTGTTCTTTCTGTGTTTTTGAAGCTTTGATTGTGTTTACAGTGCGCAATATAACATGTGTTCATGTTTCACGTGTAAAAAATGCAGATTTTCACACGATTTACTTATCCGTATAGCGCTGTTTTCACTGTCCTAAAAACGGGCTGATGACTTCCTTGTTCTAGGAAGTCCCTCCTTCAGAAATACGTAACGAGTTCTGATTGTGTAGTTTGTTTAGTGTGTTGTGATTCGATAGCAGCTTAGCTTGCCGTTAGCTTAGCTAGCAACTGACGTATTCCTGTGGGCGGAGGTTAATCAAAAACTGTTCTAGTGATGTCATTAAAGCAGGAAGTAGAGGGCTGTAGTCCAAACCGGCTGTTCGCTGTAGGCTTTGAAAGGCAAATTCTGTTAAAGGGACAATAAGTAGGATTTTCCCCCATCAAACGTATAGTGCTCTCTAGCGCCTCGCTTTTCCAAATGCATGTTATGGTAGCCGTTTGTTATGTTCTCACTGATTTCCTTGTTCGTTTCAGCTGGTTCACGTGTTCTGAACAAAAACGCGTTGCGGTAGGCTAGTGCTTTTTGTCCCTCTCTGCTATTATATTTTTTTAATATGGCAAAACGACATGGAAGCCTTCTTGGACTCACTCGTTTAAAGCTCACGTAACACACGCTGTTTCTGCATTTCTGATGTTCCTTTATATCTCCGAAGAGTCTTTAGTTTAATCAGATTTATAAAAGAAACATTAGCTTTACCCAATCTTTACGATAACGCACGAAAAAATTAAGAAGGAGGAGTTACCGCGGGTGGAGCGAGTACGGTCATACAACACTATACAACACTGTTTTAACTTATGATTCACTATATGTTTGTGTCATTTATATAATATGCACGCAACTATTTCCAACATAAGACAGAAGTCTTACTTAACGCGTGCAACTCGTCATGACCCGGTTGGGAAAATCCACCGCATCAAACACACATGCAAAACTCCGCTGCTAACCCGGATAATAAACTATATCCATTGTTTTCATAAGGCTGGATTTTTTCTCCTTACATCCAAAAACACACTTCATCTTTCGTGCCATTGTTGAGTTTTGAAATTAAACAAAGCTGAGTGGCGTGATAAGATGTTTGCAAACTCTAGCGTCTCCAGCTGATTGACGGGTGGGCAGGGTTTTCCGGGGGAAGTGCCCATATAAAGAAGTGATACGTATAGAAATCCCCTGAAACGTCAGCTGGACCTGTAATCAAAAAAAACTTTCCGAAACTTGTACGAACCCTGGCGAAGTGCATTCGGCACAGAAATACTCTGTAACATGTCCATCTGCTTTTTTGACACTTTGCCTACGTTTAGCATGAGGAAACAACTCTATAACTGTGTTAATAAGTCAGAATGCTTGAAATACCATTGAATCACACCTTTAATGTAAATAAAGAGAAGAAATTCTAAGCTTACAAAGAAAAGTCAGATCAGGTCATTTGACACAAATGAGGACATATTCATGAATAAAGACATTGAGTTTGACTAATAAAATACTTATAAAACGACATATTGTCCCTTTAAAGAAAATATATCGCCTGACAGTGAACTTTGAGCTTTATCATTTTACAGGTTTTATTTATGCTATTATAGCAACATTACACACCCACTATGGTTTAAAAAATGGGATCAGAAAGAATGTGACCTTTAAAAGTCGCCCAATTCCGTGGAAAAAGCACAGACTTGGCAACCCTGGTGTTTATATCCACCGTGTCAGATATATCCAAAGATATTGGATATAACAACACTGAGCACTGCTATTACTGAATGGGGGTAATGCAATGCTCAATATGACCACTCTGGCGACGGAAGTCCCACCTTCTAGTTCAACGAACCAGTTGATTAAAACTGATTAGTCTCTGACGGAGGGACTCTAAACAGTCGTTGCGTCCGAAAATCACCTGCTTCCTTACTATATAGTGGGCAAAAAGCATTACTTCGCCAACTATATAGTGTGGAAGTGAGCGGTTTTGGACGCAGCTAGAAAGTCATGACTCATGAGGCACTTGCCAACCTTTGCACATGCACAGAAGCTGAAACAACCTCAGTAAAATGAGTTTTTAGCACAATTTAAGCTTAAAGGAATATTCCATTTTCTTAAAAGAAAAATCCAGATAATTTACTCACCACCATGTCGTCCAAAGTGTTGATGTCTTTGTTTGTTCGGTCGAGAGGAAATTGTGTTTTTTGAGGAAAACTTTGCAGGATTTTCTCGTTTTAATGGACTTTGATAGACACCAACAATTAACACTTAACTCAACACGTAACAGTTTTTTCAACTGTGTTTCAAAGGACTATAAACAATCCCAAACGAGGCATAAGGGTCTTATCTAGCAAAACGATTGTCATTTTTGACAGGAAAAATAGGGAATATGCTCTTTTAAACCACAACTTTTCGTCTAGGTCCGGTCCAGCGCGACCTAATGTAAATGCGTAGTGACGTAGGGAGGTCACGTGTTACATATATAAAACACACATTTGCGGACCATTGTAAACAATAAACTGACACAAAGCCATTAATTAGTATCAGTTGACATACAACAACGTAGGAACGGTCCTTTTTCAACACACTTGTAAACACTGGGGCGGAGTTTCGCGTTTGTCTTCTGTGACCTCTTGACGTCATGACGTATTGCGTGGGGTCAGCTGGCGCATCACGACCAGATCTAGACGAGAAGTTGTGCTTTAAAAGTGTATGTTTGTTATTTTTCTTGTCAAAAATGACAATCGTTTCGCTAGATAACACCCTTATGCCTCGTTTGGGATTGTTTATAGTCCTTTGAAACTCTGTTGAAAAAAACTGTTACTTGTTGAGTTAAGTGTTAATTGGTGTCTATTAAAGTCTATTAAAATGAGAAAAATCCTGCAAAGTTTTCCTCAAAAAACATAATTTCTTCTCGACTGAACAAAGAAAGACATCAACATTTTGGATGACATGGTGGTGAGTAAATTATCTGGATTTTTCTTTTAAGAAAATGGAATATTCCTTTAAGAAACAAACATTATTGTACTGTTGATGTCAGGTTTTTTGTTGTTTAGAAATATGTATTTTAGCTCATGACTTTTGAGATATCTGTCTTTCCCCTTTCAAGTAGATAGGACTTTAGTCTTGCATGATTGAAAATACTGCCCAGAGGTGCTGCAAACATGGTTGCCTATTTGATATAACTAGACAGAGTGCCTTGTCCATCATGGCTGTCAGCCAATCAAACGTCCCCTGCCAAGTGATTGACGCAGGCGCGGCCCCACAATTAGCAAACACCTGCTGCTCTACAATATGCCATGCTACTCCTCCGAGATCAAAATGATGCTCATTCACACATCAGACCTCTCACATCACTTCACGTTCGCTATACTGTATACTGTTTTCTCATCTATCCTCTTTATGTCTCACGCTCACACACATACATCTGCTTGTAAATCAGTGCGTGTGACAAAACATCGGGGAAATTAAAGCAAATCAGTCAGCCTTCACACTTTTGCTTAATCACAGACTGAATCATCACTACACACCATAGCTTTCGTTAACACACACCTTTTTTATAATTTTCCCTGCGTAGGGCCTTAATTCAATCGCACTTCATTTTTGTTTGCCTGAGATTACACCTTCGAGGTGAACAAAAAAAGACAGATACAGTGAGCAGTGTGGTGCTGCAGGGATGGTATAGGGCTAAGCCGGAGACCACTGCAGTCTGCGGCTCTTTTAATAATAATGTACACATTTATCTGCCCTGGGACAATAAAAACATTTACTGTCAAACTGAGAAAAACTGAAAAACTCTGCATCCCTCCTCCCTTCTCTGTCGCTGATAAACAGCAGACGATGTGTGCAGTGAGATGCAGTGGTCTGGTAAGTCAGCTTATGTTGACAAAGCATCTAATCTAGCCTCTTATTTTGAACACGCACGTATTTTCTCATTCCACTTCCCACCTCTTTATATCAGACTTAAAGGCGCAATGTGTAACTTTTAGAAGGAACTCTTGACAGAAATGCAGTATAATATACATAACTATATTATCAGTGCTGTATAAAGACCTTACATAATAAACTGTATTGTTTTTATTATCTTAGAATGAGCTGTTTTATCTACATACACTGTGGGTTCATTTACATGGAAGTCGCTGTCATGTTTCTACAGTAGCGCTAAATGGACAAACTGCTCTATAGAGTGCGTTTTGTCACTATGTTGTCTCAGACGATGACATGTTTGTCCTGTGACGGCTACCGTAGCTTCCCTATGCGTTTCGAAGGGAGGGGTGAGCTATGGACTGAGCCGTTGGTTGCAATTCAGAATCTAGATGCCGCTAAAAAATCTACACACTGGACCTTTAAATGTTCTGCCACTTTTATTGTTCTCTCTATCAGTCTCACGAAAAATCAGATTTAAAGGACAAGTTTGATATTTTACACTTAAAGCTCTGTTTTCATATTGTTTATGATGAAATAGAACGGTTTTGACTGAAATTTGGACATATGATGCTGGCCCGAGAATTTTCGGGTGTTTGTTGTATCAGCCCCCACCTCTACAATGGCTAAATAGGTGCACTGGAACAATTCTTCCTAAAATGCATTAAACTTTCGTTTATAAAGATGTGAAACTCACTGAGTGGTCAGGGGTGTTCACTGATATGCTCACACAAAAATCGCCGCAAAAGATGCCCTCCCACAGGTTTTATCGTAGTTTTTGTCCAACTCCATTGACTTGTATTTGATGTGCTGTGAGGTATTACTCCACGCCGGGAACTTTCTTTGTATTCTTGCAATTGGCAAAGGCGGATTATTACCACCAATTGGGCTGGAGTGTCTATTATTCAAGCTCTCAACGGAAGAATGTAACAGGTGTGAGGCGTTTGGAAAAATAGGTCCACAAGTTTACAACGAATGCTAAAACACCTGTTGGAAAGCATGTTTTGCAGCGATTTTTGTGTGAGCATATCAGTGAACACCCCTGAACACTCGGTGAGTTTCACGTCTTTGTAAACGAAAGTTTAATGCATTTTAGGAAGGATTGTTCCAGTGCAAATGGCATTAACCAGTAGTGGGAGGTGAAACAACAAACACCCGAAAATTCTCGGGGCAGCCGCACATGTCGAAACCTCAGCCAAAACCGCTCAACCTCATCACAAACAATCTGAAAACAGGGCTTTAAGTGTAAAATACAGAACTTGTCCTTTAATGTGATTTATCAAAATGAAAAGTAACAGCTTCAAATAAAAAGTGCCAAACAAAGCTGTGTAAATTTGGCGAATGTAGGGGAAAAGTTCATTTCACGCCTTAAGGCGCTCAGCAAAACCTAATCAGTAGTGTGAAAATTCTCCTTTTACATTTTAAAGTACATGCAATTTTATGTTTTCTTGAAAAAAGAAACATATTGGCAAACACCTGCTGCATGGCCGTAAGCAGAGAAAGATATTCTTTGCGACCAGATGGTGTACCACAGGTATTTCAGTGATTTCAGACAGGTAAACATGTTATTTAAAAATATAAGCTAAAAATACAGAAAAATAAGCAAAAGCATGTTAATATTGGAGAAATACCAGATCGAGGCACTTACTGACCCTCTTCGAGGCACTTACTGTCTCTCTCTTCACCCTACCTCTCAATACAAGTCTGTATTCTACTAAAAACCTCTCAGCTGAGCTCTTGTTTGCCACTTCACTTGATGAAATCTTTTCACTTCTATTCAACATTTTCCTCTCATCATTATCATCTCTCTCACTTGTTAGATATTGTCCACCGTTACTGTGGTTGTCTATTATGATGCATGTGTGTTTTATGTATGTAATTATCCCCATATAAACTGTCAATGAGCTTGCTGAAGCACAGACAACATCATTCTCTGTCACACACGCCCGGAGTCGCCACAAGAAAGAGTGTAATTAACATAATCTATCCTATTCATCCTCACACGCTTATCTTTGTCTAAATTAAATGAACTACAACCCCATCACGACCACAAAAGAGCCACATATACACACATATCGGTAGCATAAAGAAACAAATGTGAAACTTTAACTAAACAGGAGCAAGGACAGGATTTGTTATAGACTAATCGATCAGTCGATGTTTAATGATTGGAGACAATCCCTGCTGAATAAAGCAATACAAATGCTAATGGTTTTACCCAACATATTACCAGTACATACCAACAGAGACCATAACAGTATCAATTACAACCAATACAATCCCATTTTAACAATTAAGCTTTAAAAAAAAAAAAACTGCACTAACACAATTGTTAATATAATTTTGTTTAAAAAAAAGTGTTTGTTGTTGAGAAAGATAGTGATCACTGAAAAAAAAAATGATTTATTTAATTTACTTTTTAAGGTAAGTGGTTGCAATCAATTTATTTAAGCTACATTTAAAAAAATAAATGTAGTTTAAATAAATTGATTGCAACCACTTACCTAAAAAAATTTAGTAAATTGAATGAATCATTTTTCAGTGATGTCAGTGATTAGTGCATATCTAGGCAACTTTAGATTCAAATGGTACAGGTTTGCATGCCCTTGAAGCTCTACTGACAATGTCTCTGCAATATGGGTGTTATATATGATGCTTTAGATGAAAAAACATCTGCCAAATGAATACGAATAAAAGCACTCAGCACTTTTTTTCTGGGAACCTACAGTGCTGAAAAAGCCACTTGTGTTTGATTGGTTTTGAGATCAGGGAATATAGCACTTGCACACGGGCATTAAAGAAGACAGATCTAAAATTACCTGTCACTCAAGTGAGATGATGTGTCTTGTGTCCTTTTTAACACTACCACTACACACACAGAATATTAAAGCTAGAACCTTGCTGAGAAAAAAAATATTTATGACCCCACCCCTGATCCTTCACACAAACCTGTACCCATTATTTGATTTAAAACCTGTAGTGACCTAGTCGGTGAGAACCCAGCTAAAATATATTTTTTGGTGATTTACTGTTTTCTACATAAAATCATTTCAGAAAAACATTCGGTGAAAATGAAAATATAACTTTGATATCTTTAATGCTAACACTAAGGCAATGTCAAAATTTAAATAAATAAAAATCAAACTGTGATTTACGATAATTTAATGTTAGATTATGAGACTTTAGTCTGGATTTCACAGACAGGGTCACACATTTTCATAGTACCCTAATAATATTCAGAAGGATACACTGCCCCCTAGCGGCAAATGCTGTTTAGCACAACTGTTCAAGCAGATTTGCATATAGAGGGTATGCATTGACGTCACTTTTACACGTGACCACGCCCTGTTGAGTGGCAAACGTTCAACAAATTGCTGGTTTTCATAGCGGCTGCTGCGAAAATGTCAGTAAAACTGGCTATTATCAATTGAATTTAGTTGGACTTGATAGCAGAGGTGGACAATCCTTAGTTACATTAGTTACATTTTTCAAGCATCTGTGCTTTATTAGGGTGTTTGTATTGGGGAGAAAAAAAATCTTTATTTTAAAGCATATAATCATACTGTGTATTCTTTTATATTGCATATTAAAATGTATTTAATACCTAATGACATTAAAATTGTGTTATGTACTTAAAGGAACAGTATGTAAGAAATGTATATCAATTAATCATAAAATGGCCCTGATATGTCACTAGACATTAAGAAATCAATTTAATTTCAAATACTTATATCACTGCCAACAGTGGTCTGGCCAGGAAATTGTCATTTAAAAAGTGGAGTTGCAGCCCTCAACTGACGTTTATGTTGTGTAGAGCCCGACCGATATATCGGCAGGCCGATATTATCGGGCGATATTAGCCATTTTCCAAACTATCGGTATTGCCATTCATAATGGCCGATAAATGAATATTTTTTTAAAAAAACGGACGAAATAGCCTTCAACCATGTCATGAGTGTTGCCGTTGTATAGTTTGTCCACCAGAGGGCACTCTACAACCTCCCTGTTGGCAACACTCGTGTATAAGGCGTCACACATCCTGCAACCTGCTGATCCAGCCAGAGTCGGGCAGAGAGAACAACAGATAAGATAGTTCATGGTGAGTTGGTCATGAGACAATAAAAGAAGCAAGTTTCTTTATAAAATGCATTATCATATTATTTTAGTTAAAACTCATAAATAACTACAAAAAAACTAATGTTAGTGAAATCTGTTAATGTTTTGTTGCGCGTTTTTGGGGGGGGGGAAATCGGCTGATATATCGGAATATCGGATTTTAAAACCAACAAACATTTGTATCGGTATCGGCCTTCAAAATCTTTTATCGGTCGGGCTTTAATGTTGTCATGTTGTGTATTGGCCACCAGTTGTGTGATTGCGGTACCAGATTTATCCACAAGTTTTGTGATTGCAATACCAGTTTTGGCCACAATCCTACATAGCTGCTGTTCCTACATATATTAAACATAAAACAAAAACTTGCATTTATGAAATGGAATAAAGTAAAAATTATGATAATATGCTTTGGAATGTATGTTTTCTAAAGAAAAACACGAATAAAATACAAAAACTTGAAAAAATACTTTAAGTAAAAGGTAAAACCTCTGCTTGATAGTGACAACTTGTCAACCCACCTGTGGTCTGTGGACGTTGGAATGAACGATCAATTTACTTCTCCTTTCGGTGTTTTTTTGGCAGTCTGTAAAACGATAGCTCCAAATTCTTGTTCATCTGTTAGTACAATCTATCGCACAACAGTTTTAGACGCGCTTTCACCGTGTTGTCGCTGATTTCACACTGTGCACAAATTCTGCCGCTCTTTTTTTAGCCACTCAGTGGACGTAACCGCAGGGAGGCAGTTTCGCCGAAGGTGACGTCACATTACGTTCTGTACAGTTCATTTATCCACATTGTTAACCTTCTATGTATTTGATTACAGTTAAAACAAACATTTTCCAGCAGTCACATAGCAAACATAATCTTTATTCATTTTTTTTGTAAATTCATGAAACAAAATATTCAAAACAAACAAAAATAAAAAAAGAATTGTCTTTTTTAAAATTGTCTTCACAGGGACTGAAAATTAATTTCCTTCTTCCAGTCATATAGGCTAACTCAAGTTTAAGTTCAAGGCTTTATCAATCTGAACCAAACAACGAAAAAAATCCATGTGATTTATAATTGCAGAATCACATGGCCATGTGCAATATCACGCTAGCCATGAGTGACATCATATTCCTTGAACATTCAAAAGTCAAGTTGTATAATATTCTGTGGGTTAATTTACATGATCTCAGTCTGATGTCATGTACTGTATTTGCATTGCAACACTAAGCAAATAAAATGTTTCATCATCAATAAGCAAAACATTTAAAGTGTGAAGAACACAGCCTTTAAGTGCTGGCACATCTACTCCCAAGACAATGACTCCCTAATAAAAAATGTATATAAGTAACAACAGCATAGATAAATGAAAGCAATGGTGCCTGGGCTAGTAGTAAGCAACCACACAGACACCCTATCAAGCACACAACAACACCCTAACACTGAGTTTTGCACCGGCAAGCATCACTCAAAAATGTACAAATGATTGCAAATGTATTAATGGATTAAAAAACGACATATTGTCTTCCTTGAAACATGTGGGGGAAATGGTTTTCTAAACCATTGTAACATTCCACACATTTGTAATGTCTTAATTTCTTTGGCAAACACACAACACTAATATTCACCCAGACACATTAATACATTTTGTGCAAATATCCTGCAGGGTGCAGCAAAGCGTTTTCTCTTTCTCTCTCTCCAGCAACTCCTGCTTACCTAAATTCCCTTTACAGCTCCACCTTTTACTGTCTCTTCATGATTTTCTCCTCCCTCAGCCCTGTTAAAACCCATTTACACCATCACCCATTTTCTCTCTCTCTCTCTCTCTGTTCTGATTGGTTCCAGACCTCTTCCACTCGCTGACTCGACATTCCACAGCTGGCCACAGCACTGTGTCACCTCGAGGTCTGGCCAAGTTAAAGAAAAGGAACAGTTGCAAAGTATGAAGAAGACTGAAAGAAGGAAGTGATGGAATAGTCGGCTCAGAAAACAGTAAAAAAAGATATAGATAGATAGAGAGACAGAGAGATACTACAATTTTATGGCATGCTCATTCTTATTCACTTTCATCTATTTCTGTCCACTTTTTTATTTTATTTCCCTATTCTGCACCACAAAAATAGTATAATTTGATATGTAATAACTATGATTATGGTTTGCAGACAGTTTTTGCGAAGGCTGGACCCACTGAACATCAAATTTAGCTGCACACTATTAAAAAAACAAACAAACAAAAACTACAACAAATAACTTCAAAGAGACAGTCAATACTGTTGTGGTGTTACCTTTTTGGTCCCAACTATGCATTTAAGGTGTGTGTATTAGCTATGGTTTGTTTAAAATACTGTATTTAGCCAAAATTTAGCTAAATCTGAAAAATCTTCGCCTTTTAAAAATGTCAACATTTTTAATAAAAATCATATAGTTTAAATCTATAGATATTATATTTATGGCGCTGTATATCCTCATATGTCCAACATCTGTTTATGTGCGCTTATCATAATTTGGACGTTCTCATGAATATAATATTTTGTGGGGGTGTTTGTTCCCTTTGGCACTGGATGTGGAAAAATATAATTACAAACTGCATTTTCAGGTAAAAACCAGATATAAACGAAAGCAAAACAAAAAATAACTGCATTGTTTTGGTGTCTTCCACACACCAAATCCACACCGCTCCTCTGAGATGAAAAGTTGACAGGCTTAGATGGGGTGTGGTCTGTAAATATCGAATGGATCTTCCTTTGGATAAAAGAGTTTTGTATCATAAGCTGTGCTCTACACAGCTTCTTATTGTCTTCAATAAAAAACACAATTTTTTTTTTCCTTAAACATGAATTTTCTCAGTCAGTTGCAGATATTCCAGATCAGTTTGAACACATCTGGCATTATTCTCCCTGTTCGTTCAACTCCATGTCTGAAACAAGAATGTTTTTTTCGGTTTCTTCTGAGGGGGCAGAGTTGGTGCGACTGTACCGGGCGCCCTCATAGGAACCTGTGGAGCCAAAGCTCTGCCTACGATACAGATAAATCCCACCCACCACCAAAGCAATCAGAACAAGTGCTGCAACCAGGACCTGAATTAATACGTGGAGATGGTTGACACCAGCTGGAAAGACAGAAAGAAACTATTATCAGAAATAGTTTAACCAACTAAAACGTATAAAATATGTTTTTGGCTAATGTGCCCCTGTCTGTGAAATCCAAGCTAAAGATTGTGTCACAAATAATTAAGGTGCAGATATATAGAAGAGGAACTTACAATCAACCCCAGGTGCTTCTGTGGGTCCTACTGCAAAAGAAACAACAAAATTAGGGGAAAATTGGCATTAAAATGTAAAAAATTAAATGAATCACAACATACAACATTTAATAATATCAAAGTATTTTGCACAAAATTTAGTTTAGTTTGGCCATTCTGCACCCAGTCATCAGCGTTTTCTGCATCTCAATTTCAATTACTTGTCTTATTGGACTGAGGAGAAAACGTTGAGCTCTGTATGTTTTTTATTACTGTATCATAAATTTGCGAATGTAAATCAATCACACGCATCTATACTTGTGATTACCTCTTGGCCGTTTACATATGACACCCTGCGTGCGGTTTTTGCAGGACCCGGGTCTCCAGAGACCCGTGCTGCTCTGGACCCAGAAGCAGCTGTTGGCGGACAGCATGCTCAGATTAGCATCTTGCTGCTCCCAGTTAATGTAATCCACCGCTGTACTGTCTGACCACTCCAGACTGCCTTCTGTCAAACACACACACATAGGTTTAGACTAATGAGATCTAAAATGTTTTGGTCAATAAAATAAACAAAGATTATTAAATAAAAGTTCCTGCCTTTGGAGTTAAAGATCATTCCAAGCCAAGCACTCTGAGCATGTTCTTGAAAGCTCTGCATGTGTTCCCACACAAAACTGTTTTCTTTTTCATCTAATATCGACAACATCTTAGCTCCCACTGAAAGAGATTACAGATTATTTCATTTTTAAACACATTTTCATATATTTTAGTTACTTTTCCAATTTATGGTTAGTTAAACTGCACCTATTATGCAAACCACTAAATGTGTGTTGGCAGTGTGTGAACACAACCACCCTACATTGAAAAATTCCTCTTTTAACTCCTTTTTTAATTCCCATTAAACCAAAGCAGTCTCCTTAGACATGCTGTTTTGATTCTCTTGTTAATGTGATGTCACACTGATAAGCCCCGTAGAGGTCTTCTTGGGTCCAAAAAAATCTACTCGCCCTGAAATAACCCGAATCACTTTTTACCCGAACCCGACATGCATAAAGCTTTTTTTTAAAGACGAACCCGAGAAAATTAGACCCGAGTATGACCCGAACCAGTGGACAATTTTTTTAAACCTGACCCGATGTGTGTGCAGTCTGCAGCCCCCCGCACGCACCAGTAAGACAGAAAGAAACCCCCTAGGCCTCGCAACCAATTTGGCCCGCTGCTTCATTTATTTTACTAGCTGTTTCTCAATGTCAAGGATACTTCCTTGGCAGGACTTTTCCTTACAAGACAGAGGCTAGGCGAGGCTCCTCTTTAGCATTCGGAGAACACGTAAATGGAACAGGCTATCAAGTGCACGTCATTGCGTCATTACGTCAGTGAAATGTGTGGGTGATTTCAGAGCGCAAAGAGCGCGAAGGCTACACATATGCATCCTTTTCTGTATATGGGATATTTCTCAAACGAAGGACTCAGTCCTTGGTTGAAATTCCGAGGATCCTCGACATTGGAACAGTCTTTTGAAGGATGTCGATGACGTAGCATCCTTGAAATTCTGGCTTCCGAGGATCCTTCCTTGACATTGAGAAACACCTATTGTGTTATCTGACACCGACACCAATGTACATTTAAAATTGATTGACAGGTGTGTCTCAATGAAAATTTACATAATGCCAGCAACACAATGTCGCAAGCGCTCTTAGTAAACAGAGGAGGGGTTGGAAAAGGACATTGATGAACACATGCGAGACCCAATGCCGCTATTAACTCTTTCCCCGCCATTGACGAATTATCTCGTCAATTAAGAAAAAAACATTTCAATGCCAATGACGCTTCCCTGACGAGTTTTTACGGTAATCCATAATTCCGCCATTATCCACTAGGTGACGCTCCTACCCAACCCATAAAAAACTGAAGCATCAACTAATTCAACAACATTGTAAACTCTGTGTATGTTTTGATCATCGTTCTGAATCTGATCTCTAAAAAAAAGTCCAAAAAATGCCAAAAATGCAAAAAAAGCTTTTTGCTCATATCCGTTTTGTTGGTTGGTTGGTTTGTTTGTGTGAAAGCAGAGGGTCTGTTCTTTTATTTGATATGTTGTATGTTTATGTATTTATAGGCGGTTTCAGCAGTAACCACATAAACAAGCGGCTATCGTGGAACACACGCAACTTACGGTAAACGCTGCTAAGAATAAATAACAACAAAGTCCTTTTAGAGTAGTTTATTTATATAACAAGCAAAATAAACAACACATAGATTACCTAGGAAACCAAAACATGTGTTATTTAACCGGAAGTAAAGTTCTGACCAGACACGTAATCGCGTCACCGCACATGCGTCCGATGAAAACGTCTATAGAAGAAAATTTTCCTGGAAGGCATTTTGTGAAGCTTTTGTAAAAATCACAAATAAAGCTGGCGGGCAACTTTTTTAAAAAAGGCTGGCGGGAATGAGTTAATATACCCGACCCGTGTCCGAGGCACACGTTAAACCTTTAAACCCCAACCTGATCGGGTTTCGGATCGGACCTCTGGTTTTCGGATTTAAGTGGAGCTTAGTGGACCCATAAAGACCTCTACAAGGGGGTAAGGACCTGTAGCTCATTTGCATATAAAGGTACACACTCCACCCAAATAGGGGCATTTTGGACATGCTATAATAAATTATCTGTGGGGTATTTTGAGCTGAAACTTCACAAAAACATTGTGGGCACCCCTGAGACTTTTATTACATCTTTTAATATGTGCGCTTTAAATGAAAGGTATAATTTATATTGATTTTATTTTGAAACAAAAAAGGGGAAAAAATGACAAGATGCATGTTTGTGGATGTTACCTTTGCTGCAGGTGCGCATGGCCTCATGTTTTAACTGCAGCTCGTGAAGAACGAACGAGTAGCAGTGATTTCTGAAAGGAATCCAGGACCAGTTACCTACAGGCTGTGGGCAAAAACCTGGATACATCCACTTGTGATCTGCTTTTCTCTCTGACAGACAGACAGAGACAGGCAAGACAAAGACTTAAAAAACACCTGCATTTAACTCAAAAGGTACATATGAACAAACTAAATAAAAATGAAAAGTTAGCATAAGTGTATTGCATTGTGGGATACGATATTCCTTGCAGCTCTTGTTGCAAACCATATATTTCAGGAAATGGGTACTTTATGAATGAAAAATTCTTACCAGTGTTAATTTCACAAATGGCTGCATTCAGTACTTTATTACAAGCAGCAACGCTCCACTGGCCCTTAGCAGTCGTGTGACCACATCCGTACATACTATTGGGCTCTCTGTCACTCCAGTCGCTAAAAGTAATCTCCTCTTCACCCAACCACGTGTAGCTCCGCCCCTAGTAATGCAAGACGCATGTGCTGCAGCTCTGATATATTGAATGAAATGACACAGCTTACAAACATACGCGATGTCACTTACCCCTTCGTTGTGCAATGCAATCCAGGCGGGTGAGGGGAGGAGAGTGAGGTAGGCGTGTTGCCGAGGGTCCCGAACCGAAGCCAGTGTCCCATTAAAAGATTCACACACCTGCAGAGCCGCATGCCAGTCAAGAGGCTTCTGCAAGACCTTGTACTGGACGCCATTAAACTGCAAAGAACCGTTTAATACTGGGGGAAGCGCATCCTTTCCAGGAGGAAAGCCAGGGTCTATAAAAGACAAATTTGATATTTAACAGTTTGGAAAATTCTGGTAAGTCTTATGTGACTGCATCATCTATTCTTGCTTAATCGCATATTGTTGCATATTCAGTTTGTTGGTTAAAAAGTTTAAAAACTTTGTTCCAATGTTGCCATTAGGGTAGGCTTTGCGTCCTTGCCATTATCCTCGGGCATGCTGGAGGTTTGCCAATCCTTGGGCATGCAACTCATACCAATAACCTGGAAAACTCATACAGTGCATATTTTAGTTTGGCAATGTGTATGTATGTGCCTCCACCTTTATCCTTCATGCAGATGAAGCCGTGTTTTTCTGCATCACACTTGCGAGATGCCCACGTGCCCAACATCCGGTGAGGACTGCCATTGAGGAGCAACACACAGTTTCCCTGATGAGACACACAAAGACAGATGCATTCGTTCATTCATTTGTTCGTTCATTAATTTATTCATCTATTCATTAACTATGCAATACCGGGCTTTTGTTTTGTTTGTTGTCCACCGGTTCTCCAGGTGCCCAGTTAGTGTAGCTGAGTAAGTCAGCTGAGTCAAACCAGCTAAACTGAGCCTGTGATTCTGAGGTAAGCCCCACCCACAAGTGAAAACTGCTGTTGGGTAGCAAAGTTACTAGGAAAGCTGAAGAAAACCAAAAAAGTTTTAGTCTGTTTATAGTTAAAGTAACACAAAACCATCGTATGATGCATGCATCCTTTACCCTGCACTATATGATTCGGCACGTTCACTAACGTGGCTGCGTGTGTCAGGCAGGTCTTAGAGGCGGAGTCCCAGGTGCTACGACTCGACAGCTCCTCCCCAAACACCTTATAACACTATTGGAACGAGAGAATGAAAGGAAATATAAAACAAGGAATGTACAACAAAAACAAATTGTAGATTTACAAATAATGCTAAATGGAAAGGAGAGGTGGGGATTTAAGCCCTCCAATAATATGTAACCGTTCACAGCGGAAGAGTAAAGTTTTCACCTTGCGTAGGAAAGGGGTCCAGCCCTGAGGACAGCCGGCAGGTCTGGAGGGAGGATAGGGTTTGGGAGGGATTGTACCCGTCACATTTACCCTCTTACACACGAACCGAAGATCAACATGACACTTCTGATCTGACCAGTCGCCTTCAAAGAAACACAGACTCTACTTCAAATGATTCCCCAAAATGATTGTATATTATACTTTTGTATAAAATAACCTTATCATAACCTTGATATCTTTAAAGGGACACTCCACTTTTTTTGAAAATATGCTAATTTTCCAGCTCCCCTAGGTTTAAACATCTGATTTTTACCATTTTGGAATCCATTCAGCGGATCTCTGGGTCTGGCGGTATCACTTTTAGCATAGCTTAGCATAATCCATTGAATCTGATTAGACCATTAGCATCGCGCAAAAAAATAGCTAGGAACTATACTCTCGTTCTAGTGTAATAATCAAGGATTTTGCTGCCTTAACATGGCTGCAACAGGCGCAATGATACTATACTAAATAGTCCCCTGTTATTAAAAGTTACCAAGGGGACTATTTTCGGCTGCTGCTTAATATTATTGCGCCTGCTGCAGCCATGTTACGGCAGCAAAGTCCTTGATTATTACACCAGAATGAGAGTATAGTTCCTAGCCATATCGGCCTAGAAATCACAACTTCGGTCTAAGTACGCGATGTAACTACAGAAGAGTCAAGTTTTAAATAGGAGAGATATCAAAACTTTTGAGCACGATGCTAATGGTCTAATCAGATTCAATGGATTATGCTAAGCTATGGTAAAAGTGGTAACGCCAGACCCAGAGATCAGCTGAATGGACTCCAAAATGACAAAAATCAAACGTTTAACTGGAAAGAGCTGGAAAATGAGCATAATTTTTTTTTTAAAGTGGAGTGTCCCTTTAATATTGACCGAGTAAGGTCATGTCAAAGATTTAAATCAATGTGAAAACAATTTATCCAAATCTCATAATTCAAAACTAGCATTGCTGTGTAAAGTCATGTTTGAGTGGTCAAACCTTTTGAAACAGAGATTTGGACACATTTGGGCTCTTTGCTGATTGGTCGAGGCTGTCCTTGCCCCCAGGCCACATAGTTGAGCACAGAGTGATCAGACCACCTAAATCGTCCATCGTTCTTAAAAGTATGCAGCCCCACCCACCACAGGTCATCGTCTTTACTGGACATCTGAAGAGTTTCAACAATATGGTTAGTAAGGAAAAGTAAGTTACATTTATTAATGCTTTGTCCTGTTGTCTGTGATCCAGTCGGACCAACCAACAGAGAACAGACCTGCAGCCCATTCCTGGGTTGTGACTCAGCAGATGAGAACTGCAGCCCATGTGTGTGATTGTATTATATACGGTATATGCTTACCTTGCGTAGAGTTTCCACCAAAAATTGATTCTCCCTAAAAGAGTGCATGGAGACCAGAGAGCCTCTATCCCAGGAGCAGATCCTATCAGCCTGGTCCCATGTGGAGCGATGTTTAGAGAGTTTATATTGAGCTTCCTCGAAGTCGACCCACTCTGAACCGGTGTCTTCACACACACAACCTTAAATTACTTGAAATATTTAAATATGATTTAAAGTCATATTTAGATCTCTTTCAATATTACAGGCCTATATGTTTCTTAAAGGGACATTCCACTTTTTTGAAAATATGCTAGAGTTAAATATTTGATTCTTACCATTTTGGAATCCAATCAGCTGATCTCCGGGTCTGGCGCTACCACTTTTAGCATAGCTTAGCACAATCCATTGAATCTGATTAGACTATTAGCATCGCGCTAAAAAATAACCAAAGAGTTTCAATACTGCGTAATGATATTACACAGCGCCTCGAAATAGTCCCCTGTCGTTGAAAGTTACCAAAGTGACTATTTTCGGGCTACGCCTGCTGCAGCCATGTTACATCAGCAAAGTCCTTGATTATTACACTAGAATGAGAGTATAGTTCCTAGCCATATCTGCCTAGAAAATTGCAGCTTTTTATTTTCCGTCGTTCTTAGTACACAGTGTAACTACAAAAGAGTCAAGTTTTAAATAGGAAAAATATCGAAACTCTTTGGTTATTTTTTTGCGCGATGCTGGTGGTCTGGTCGGGTTCGGTGGATTGTGCTGAGCTGTGCTGGAGGTGCTGGCGCCGGACCCGGGGATCAGCTGAATGGATTTCAAAACGGTAAGAATCAAATGTTTAACTCTGGGGGAGCTGGAAAATGAGCATATTTTCACAAAAAAAAAACTGGAATGTCCCTTTAAAGGGAAGATAACAGTGCCACAGGTAACTGTAAAGTACAGACCTTCATCACTTTCAGGTTTCTTTTCCACCTTTCCTGAAACACGCATTAAATGAAGATTTACAAGCTGTTTAAGAGTTAAGTAATGTAATTATATGTATAATTTCATAAGCAATGTAACGTGCATATGTTACCTTTTGGTATTTTGCAGATCCAGTCAAGCTCAGATTCGCAATGTGACACCAGCCAGTTGGTATCGGCCATGTTTGCTGCTCCACATTCGGCAGACCCATAATTCCCCCTGCCAAAGTTCTGATAGGTCACCTGAAACACAGTGTGGTGATACCATGGTACAGTGCTGATAATAGATGATAATGCAGTGGTACTTTTATACTGTATGTGCTATAGTATTGAATGATTACAATATTTATACACCATTACAAAACAAATCACTTTACTTTCATTTAACCTACACACAATTGCAAAAGTAGGTAAAAATTTAAGATGCAGTTCCAACCAGCATAGCCGTCATGATACTGACAACACAATTTTTATATCTATATGTATCATATTTACACAGCACACTTTACATATGCAAAAATTTATTTTAAATTTTATCGTATGTGTGTTCTTTGGGAATCAAATCCACAACCTTTGCTTCTGCTGATGCAATGCTCTACCATTTGAGCTACAGGAACATATACCATGGTATTAGTGTGGTAAAATTTTTCTTATGGGCCTTTGTTACAACAACATACAGAAAAATTCAAAAAAGTGTCAGAAACTCACAGGTGATCCATCACTCCATGTCCAGCTGTCGCTATTCCGACGAGAAATTCCGATCCATAGCCAGTGCTGCTCATGATCCTCCGCCTCCCTATCCACACAGTCAATCAGAAGACACTCAGGGACATAAGCTTAACCGTTTACCAAAATTAATACACTAATAATTATGCATAAACGAATATATCAAGCAAATATAAAATTTCTCTCAAAATTTGCCATCCCAGATTTTGCTTATTAGAGAACTTTCATTTTCGTAAAGTAAACTATTACTTTATGCAAAAATACAATACCTGGACCACATAAGGGTCATTTAAAAAAAAATATATTTATACAATAATTAAGGTTTTTGAATAAATATGCTTTCCATTGATGTATGGTTTGTTAGGACAATATTTGGTTAAAATATAACTATTTAAAAATCTGGAATATGAGGGTTCGGGTTAGAGAAAATCGCCTTTAAAATTGTCTGAAATGAGTCCGTAGCAACACATATTACTAATAATAAATTGAATTTTGATAAATGTACAGACGGAAATTTACAAAATATCTTCCTGGAACATGATCTTTACTAGGGCTGTCAAAAATGTATTGCGAATAATTGCATACAAAATAAAAGTTTTTGCATATATATATATATACATACACACACACGTTAATGTTTGTATTTAAGAAACATTTACATGTATATTTATATACATTTTGCTATATTTTAAATTATAAATATAAATAAAAATATACCTAAATAAAATTTTTCTTAAATTCATACATGTATGTGTGTATTTAAAGAGTTTGGTTCCAAAACGCAATAAATCCATTTTGACAAATTTTGGTGACAAGATGAAAACCACTATTTTCTGTTACAAACTTTCACATAGCATCTTTAGGTTATAAAAACATAAAAAATTCAAATCCATAACTTGATTTTCAAAGATTTATTATAAAAACTGATTATTTTTTCCACAAAATGCAATAAATCCATGACAAGTTTTTATTCAAAATGCTATAAATATATTGAACCAAAAGCCTATATAAATGTGCATTCGGCCCGGGCAAACAAGCACCCGTCTCCCGAGTGTCTCTTGCGTAAATTATTAGATGTTGATGGCTTACGTTTCTTTTCCGTCACAGAAAACCATCACAGGTTTATCAATGCAATTAAAGTATTATTTTGTTTTTGTTTGTTTGTTGATCACGAAGTACAAAGTAGATGAGGAAAACTAGGATTCCGTGTACTCAGCTCGCCGCCATTGTTTGTTTACATTGCAATGGTGCGCTGCAATCTGTGAAGCGGATATATGGCATTCTGTAAAAAAGGGGGAGTGGCGTTTATTGCATTTTGGGAAAAAAGGGAGAAAAGATGACAGAATAACACGGCGTATATTGGATTTTGCATAAAATTAAGAATTTACTTTTTAATACTGACCTGATATAATACTGATTCTGGCAGGAACTCATTTTTTTCAAAAATTGAGTTTATTGCGTTTTGGAACCAAACTATTCATTTATACACTCACCTAAAGGATTATTAGGAGCACCATACTAATACTGTGTTTGATCGCCTTCAGAACTGCCTTAATTCTACATGGCATTAATTCAACAAGGTGCTGAAAGCATTCTTTAGAAATATTGGCACATATTGATAGGATAGCATCTTGCAGTTGATGGAGATTTGTGGGATACACATACAGGGCACGAAGCTCCCGTTTCACCACATCCCAAGGATGCACTATTGGGTTGAGATCTGGTGACTGTGGGGGCCATTTTAGTACAGTGAACTCATTGTCATGTTCAAGAAACCAATTTGAAATGATTCAAGCTTTGTGACATGGTGCATTATCCTGCTGGAAGTAGCCATCAGAGGATGAATACATGGTGGTCATAAAGGGATGGACATGGTCAGAAACAATGCTCAGGTAGGTCGTGGCATTTAAATGATGCCCAATTGGCACTAAGGGGCCTAAAGTGTGCCAAGAAAACAACCCCCCACACCATTACACCACCACAACCAGCCTGGACAGTGGTAACAAGGCATGATGGATCCAGGTTCTCATTCTGTTTACGTCAAATTGTGACTCTACCATCTGAATTTCTCAACAGAAATCGAGACTCATCAGACCAGGCAATATTTTTCCAGTCTTCAACTGTCCAATTTTGATGAGCTTGTGCAAATTGTAGCCGCTTTTTCCTATTTGTAGTGAAGATGAGTGGTACCCGGTGGGGTCTTCTGCTGTTGTAGCCCATCCGCCTCAAGGTTGTGCGTGTTGTGGGTTCACAAATGCTTTGCTGCATACCTCGGTTGTAACGAGTGGTTCTTTCAGTGAAAGTTGCTCTTCTATCAGCTTGAATCAGTCGGCCCATTCTCCTCTGACCTCTAGCATCAACAAGGCATTTTCGCCCACAGGACTGCCGCATACTGGCTGTTTTTCCCTTTTCATACCATTCTTTGTAAACCCTAGAAATGGTTGTGCGTGAAAATCCCAGTAACTGAGCAGATTGTGAAATACTCAGACCGGCCCGTCTGGCACGAACAACAATGCCATGCTCAAAATTGCTTAAATCACCTTTCTTTCCAATTCTGACATTCAGTTTGGAGTTCAGGAGATTGTCTTGACCAAAACCACACCCCTAAATGCATTAAAGCAAATGCCATGTGATTGGTTGATTCGATAATTGCATTAATGAGAAATTGAGCAGGTGTTCCTAATAATCCTTTAGGTGAGTGTGTACACACAGTACACACACACATACTATATATATATATATATATATATATATATATATATATATATATATATATATATATATATATATATATATATATATATATATATATATATATATATAAAATGCAAACACAAACTTTTATTTTGTATGTGATTAATCACAATTAATCTTTTCAGTCAATTAACAGACCTAATCTTTACATAATATCCTAATTACTATTGGAATTAAAATGACCCATGCAATGTATTTTCGGCTATTACTGCAAATATACCTGCGCAACTTATAACTGGTTTTGTATACCAGGGTCATGTATACCAACATTTAAAAACATTCAGTCTTACACACTCATACAAATACACACTCATACAAACACATTTCAGAACTGTACCCTTGTCCCGCACTCACACATACATACCCAAAAGCCTCATGGAGAATCTGAAAGACAAAGGTCTCCTCTTCCGGTGTGCTAAAGCTGGCGAGCTGAGCTCCATGTTTCTGGCAGAACTTGTAAGCTTGAATCCAAGTCAACCTTTTCTCCAAAGCACCTGCATGAAAGACCTACGAGAGCGCAGGGATGAGGTAAGTGCACACCCAAACACCAAGAAACAGATGTATGAATAATAACACACCTTGTAGCAGTGGCGGAAATCGTTGGTGCTTTTCCATTCAGATGGGCATTGTTCCTTCAGTGAGGGTGTGGGCGTGGGAACAGGGGGGCTGGGGTTTAAGGATGAGTCCCGGTTCTGTTTGCAGATGTATTTGGAGCGGATGTTAGCACAATCCTTTACCTCCCACAGGCCCATAGCCTGACCGGCCACCATCACCACACAGCCACCCTTTATCTGCGCTGCGAGATCAGAGAAGTGGATGTCAGGCAGGTATATCAGGTACTTTAAAGAAAACATATGGGATTTGATAGCCTTAATTGAAACTAATTTATACATTTGACAGACACTTTTATCCAAAGCAACTCGGTGCACTCAAGCTCAATGGGCTTTGAACCCATGACCTTTGCACTGCTAACACAATGCATGACTAAATATGCTATAGGAACATTTATGATTTAGTATATAATGATACATAGACACAAACCCTTCAGAGATGCACAGGAAATGATTGTTTGCAACTGTGTGTGTGTGTGTGTGTGTGTGTGTGTGTGTGTGTGTGTGTGTGTGTGTGTGTGTGTGTGTGTGTGTGTGTGTGTGTGTGTGTGTGTGTGTGTGTGTGTGTGTGTGTGTGTGTGTGTGTGTGTGTCTGTACCGGGCTCATCTCTGTTCCAGTTGGTGTAAGTGAGCTCCTCTCCCGTGATCCAGTGGAACGGTCCTGTACTGTTCTCATTGTGCAGGCCAAGCCAAAATCGGTCATCAGAGCGTCCTAACACCAGACTACTCACAAAGGCCTGCTCAAATCTGTAAATATACACATACACATTTGTAACTTGTGAGTTTAAATTCTGAAAGCATATTAAAAAACACAAATCTGCAGACTTACGTCTCGTACCTGTTATTAATAATGACGAGTGTGGCATTGTCGACTTTGCAATTTTTTTTAGCATCGTTAAAAGTTAATGATTCTTCCCCAACCTTGAAACAGGAAGGACTGTGCCACCTCCAGCCCTGAGGAAGTTCACCAAAGAGGAAAGAGAGAGGAAAGAGTCTCACAGTGGTTTTAGATGTACTGCATTATAAGGCATAATTGTCAAAGGCTTGGGATGCTGGTGTACCATAGACTTAAAGGGGCCTTGGGTAGTTTTTTCAAGACAAAATCTTCAGATTTTATTTTAATTCAATGTGCAAGGACAGCAAAGTCATTTATCAAAGGCTGTAAACACAGACCCAAACAAAACATTTAAACCATATGTTTCAGAATGGTTTATTGTTGTAAACCAACATCACATTGATTGACCAGTTTATGCATTAAAGGGACATTCCACTTTTTTTGAAAATATGCTAATTTTTCCGGTCCCCTAGAGTTAAACATTTGATTCTTACCATTTTGGAATCCATTCAGCCGATCTCCGTGTCTGTCGCTAGCACTTTTAGCGAGTTTCGATATTTTTCCTATTTCAAACTTGACTCTTCTGTAGTTACTTTGTATACTCAGACCAACAAAATGTAAAAGTTGCGATTTTCTAGGCAGATATGGCTAGGAACTATACTCTCAAACTGGCGTAATAATCAGTGACTTTGCTGCCGTAACATGGCTGCTATTGAAAATAACCAATGGGACTATTTTCGGGCAGTGCGTAATATCACTACGCCTGCTGCAGCCATGTTACAGCAGCAAAGTCCTTGATTATTACGCCAGTTTGAGTGTATAGTTCCTAGCCATATCTGCATAGAAAATCGCAACTTTTAATTTTTCGACGGTCTTAGTACACGATGTAACTACAGAAGAGTCAAGTTTTAAATAGGAATAATATATATCGAAACTAATGGAACACGATGCTAATGGTCTAATCAGATTCAATTAAAGATACAATTTGTATTTATGCGCCGAAAGATGGTGCCAGATCAAACAAAAACAATGATGTTGTTTACTGACGCTCTGAAGCAGCGTGGAATTATGGGATTTGTAGTCTTTAACTTTTGCCATCAATCAGACGAGAACGAGAAATCACGTTGATCACGTTGATCACGTTATCACGTTAAGGTAATCAAGTCTTATAAATGTTGCATTTGATGACATCGTTTATTTCATTATGTAAGTTTATATGTGATGTTCAAAACGAAATTGTTAGTCATATATTACAGTATTAGTCCAAATTCGATGGTAAACACAGCACAGAATTAAGTTTTCAACTTACAATCTACAATGATTTTTCACATAATGTATTGACAGTACAAATCTTATTGTGAAGTGTCTTTTTTGCTGTACAATACCTTTGATGTGCATATCGTCTGCGGGAAGACGCACTGATTACAATCTACACACTAATGTTGTGATCAATATAATAGCATACGTTTTTTGAAGGGTTACGAATCAAAACAACTCACCCATCGCGTAAAACACAAGCAGGATCAGAATCTTGGTCTAGTTAAATGTTGTCGTGAAGCTCTCTCTATCCAGATAATGTAACACCAAATTGATCCTCCCTCGTTTTGTTCCAAACTCTTCTTGGGTCGTTTGGTTGGCCCGTACGCTAACAGGAGCTGACACAACCAGCGGCAGACGGTACAGAAATATCCATAAGTTCATAAGCAAGCGCATAGTTCCGCATTTGTCCACAACACTGGCTGCGTCCGAAAATCAAGGCAGTGAGGACTTGCCTCGCTGCCTCATGAGGAAATGACTTCGGCCTCGGAGGCCTGAAGGCCGCTCAGAGAAAGGCTTTCCGATGCACTTCAAAGGCAGCGTGTTTGAAATAGAAACAGAGAGCGCCTTTGTGATAACTAATCACATATTTGAAAACTACAATACTAATTTCTCGCTAGAAATGCAATTAAAATGCTTAAAAAGTGAAAATATACGTTTATTTTCACTAAATTTGTGCTCCAGCCGCTTCCTTGGCCGCCATTTTATTTTTTCGAGCTCGACCACTGTTGTCATGTGGTTTACGTTAGTAAAGGCGGTGACAAAGGGTCACATGGATATTAACGTCATTGACAGGAGACTGCACTGCCCCGTGTCAATGTTTTGAATGGAAATTTTCTCACGATTTACAAGTAGTTGAAAACATTACAGATATTGATAGTAATCAGCTGGACAAAATATATAACACTGGCCTAGTGTTTTTTGGACATTTTACTGCAAATATCTTACAAATTGCACCTTTAATTATGCTAAGCTATGCTAAAAGTGCTAACGCCAGACCCGGGGATCAGCTAAATGAATCCCAAAATGGCAAGAATCAAATGCCCAACTCCAGGGGAGCTGGAAAATAAGCATAACTTCAAACAAAATGGAATGTCCCCTCAAGAACCTATTATTTCACTAGTCTCAGTCAACCAGCTTCACCAAAAACACAGTGTAGGTTGACCACTGCTAAACAATCAAAGTTTCAATAATAAGGACACTTCATAAGCTCCAGAGGATAAAACAAAGATCAAAAAATGATCAGAGGATTTAAACCAAATATAAAGAATAAGGTACAGAAAGAAAAAAGAAAGGCTAAAAGTGTAAATTACCCGTTTACAGCCGTGATCCTGTACGTGTTCATCGGTTTTCTGAGCATTTTTCTTACAGATCGAAGGAAAAGTGTTATTACATGGGCTATCATTCCAGCGGCCCTCCTACAAAAACACATACAGATGTAATGATGGGCTGTCATTGTGAGGCCATGACCACAGATATGCCATAAATGTATTTTTCAAGATTTTAAGGATGAAATCAACAATGTAAGGTCAGAAGGAAACTTACAGGACCCCAGATGGTGACACAGTCTTCGTTGACGTTTCGGAAATTGTTGGGTTCAAACGGATGCCAGTAGGTAAAGATGACGGGAGTGCGATCTGTCCATTCAAAGTTCATCTGCATTGCTGTGTCATGCAGACCAATCCACAACTCCTCTGTAGCTAAGAACCACAAAGAGAGACTGCAGGCTTACCGTGTGTGATTTTTACAGTAAAACTCTACAGTAACAAACTAGATACTGCATGTTAAGTCAATGAATGTTTCCATGTACTGTGGGGTCTTAAAAGAGACTACTGACAATCTGGGATTCTTAACCTTAATTTAAATGTAAAATGTAAAATATGCACCATTTCAGGATTTAAAATGGAAACATTAGGACAAAATTAAAAAACATTTAGGAATTTAATTCTAGCCCATTATCTGAAGGTCACTAATCAATTAAACAACATGTTGTCATTATAACCATTTTAACTCTTTCCCCGGCAAATAAAAAGGTGCCAGCGGCTGCATTTTTATGATTTTCACAAAAGTTAAATGCGGGAAAAGAGTTAATGAATATTGACAATAACCTTTTATTAATTCAAATGATATACTAACATAATTTGCAAACAAAAAAACGGTCAAATTTGAAAAGTAAGCATTTCCGCTAGTTGTTTCAGATGTCTACCTTTCTTCATATGCTTTGTAATAAATTCAAGCTCTGGTAGTGTGTGGATGCTGACGAGGTTAGCCTCCATCTTCTGACATGCTTTAAGGGCGGAGTTCCATTCCAGGGGATCTGTGTTCAGCCAATAGCAACCCGCCTGGAAGTTCTGCCAGCCCCCATCACACTGGTACCGCCCATCGTCTGCCCAAGAGTCTGTTACACAGAAAAACCCATGCAGACATAAATGTCTACTTTTCTTCAAGCCAACAACATATGTGAAATCCAGGCTAAAGTTTCATAATCAATATTTCATGGTGAATTTAATCTTTGACATGGCTTTACTCAGTCAATAGTAATGATAGGTTATGTTTTTCACTAAATTTTCTATGCATTATGTAGGATGATTTTATGTAGAGACAAAAAAATAACTTAGCCGGTTTTCACAGATGCTGACCCAAATTACATCAGACAAGGGTTACCAATAAATCAAATAATTTCATATTTAATTTTGAAGGTAAAAATATAAGCAGCTGTATCATTGCAGTGTACATTCATATGTGAACCACTAGACACAAATTGGTGATTCTCGCGAAATTAGACTTATTAGGTGTCATGAAACATTTTGATAAAAAAGTAAATGCAAAGTAAATCAAAATAAGAAGCATACAGTTACAAACATCTCTTCATGTACTATTTTGCAGATGATTTCAAATAACATCATACAAACCAATTTTGTTGTTTTTCCACATTTAAGGGGAAAATTTTCATTACCGCAACGTGTCCATGACTGGATTTGGGTTCTTTGACATGGAAATATTTATAATAAAAAAATCTAAAAAATAAAAGGCTTCAGTGCATGTTATAATATAAACATTAACAGTAAAGAAATGTGTGGTATTTGGTGATCAATGGTAAAGTAGGGACAATAATAAGGAATATAAATGTCTCCAAGAAAAAAAATTCTCATCCTCCGCAACAATTTTCAATCATTGTTTAAGCCCTCAATGAACTAACATTTTCCAAAAAAAAATTGTTGGAAGGGACATAATTGATTGTGACACTCAAGATGGCTACCAGGTAATTTTGTTTGTCATAGTACCTAGACAACTTTTTAGTTTTCATTACCGAAACATGAGTTTGTAAATGCATATATTTAATGTAATAACATGTTGCGGTAATGATCATTTTTGATAATGATAATCTAAAAAAAATTAATAATTCTATAGAAAATATTTTTTAATCCTCTAAAAATAATGGTTATCGTAAGTTCAGACCTTAATCTCATATTTGCCAAAAAAAAGTCTTCAAGGGCTTTTAAAAAAAATCTGATGCTGGACACCTTCTAAGTCTGGATTTCATGAGAATCACCCAAATGTGCACAAAACAAGCTCAAGCTGGTACAAATACCTGTAGTGAAAGGGTCCAGAGTCGCGTTGGGTCGTTTCTTGCAGATGTAGGGCAGAGCCACTGAACAATCGCGGTTGTGCCAGCGACCCTGTGCATCGGTACTGATCACTCCACAGTTCTCTTCCTCATCATAGCTTGGCATGTCTGAAATGCACAAACATATACTACTCGCTGGATAAAAATGTACATATAACATTAAAGCATATGAGCTTTTGCATTTCTTTCATGCAAAATAAAAATTTAATAATTCATAAAATGTATAAAAAAACTATAAATACAAAAATTTAATTACATTTTTTGCTTCTATTCTGTCAGAATAGGTGTTGATAGTAGGGTGTGGTGGTAAGGGGTGTGGGTTTACCTGCTTCCCAGTTTAGGTATTTCAGAGGGGCGGTGTCAGCCCACTGCCAGCCGCCATTGAGGTCTAGATCATTCAAACCCATCCACAGGGTTGCACTGTAGCCAGTAAGCAAACCTACAGTAGACACAGACTTTTAAAATTCTTTAAATTAATATTTAACCCCAAAACAATAACTAACTGATTCAAAATGCTTGATGAAATTCTATTTTTGGGTAAACTGTTACTTTAATTTTAATCCTTTTAATAACACAAGTCCAGTTTCATTAAAGGTTAAGTAATTCGGGTCCCAGAGGACTATTTCCAGTTTTAAACAAAGTTTACATCTGTCATTGGTCAGTCAAACAAATATTTCAAACTCTCATTATATGAGCCAGTGTTTGTATGTGTGGTCCAGTTGAGCCACTTAAACTACCTTTTATTGGCCTTTATACCAAAATAGCTGTCAGTTCACCATCTGGGTTAACTATAGACTCAATATAGTCCGGCTATGAGTAATCCAATTCTAGCCAAAATAATCTTGAAGTTGGTTACGTTTTGCCTAAACAACTTGCGAGATGTATAATATTCCATTATGTAAGCAAGGTGAGCAGTGATTACAAAGTGTTTGGTTTCATTCATTCATTCATTTATTTTATTTCATATATGTTTGGGCTATGGTTAGACGTCTTTTAAGGGGGGGGGGGGGGGGCATTCTGACTTATTAACACTGTTTAAGAGTTGCATCCCTTGTGCGTAACATGAGCAAAGTGTCAAATTTTTGCGAAAAAAATCTTTTCGAACATAAAAGATTCTTGAGTAACAATCATGCTCCATTTCTTTAACGGGCAATTTTAGTGCAGGAAGTACAGTGGAAATCCATATATGGGTACTTTAACAGAAATTTTCAATGACAGCCCTCATTTTAGCCTAGATGTCTGGGCTGTGTTTGAACGTCTATCAGATGTCCTTTAAATGCAAAACTGCTTGCTGGAATAGCTTTATTAGACAAAATAGTGAAGAGATTACAGAAAATGATATGGGGTGAAAGAGATGGAAACAGGAGCAACCAAGCAAAACATGTTGATGCGCAACCCACTTGCCTGTTGGCACAGACTGTGCCACTAATTTATAAATTGTAATTTACCAAATTACATTTTGGGTAATGCATCATTATTTCTATTTCTGTCTCTCACCATTGATATAGATTTGTTCCTCTACTTTAGTGATGCTTAGCAGGTCTGCTCCCTGCTGATGGCAGCTCGTCCGTGCTTCACTCCAGGACAGTGTGGCTTGAAAGTTAAACTGGTAACAATTATCCATCAAAGGGTTTATGTCCCAAAATGTCTCACAGTCAGCACTCTTTGTAAACAGAGTAAGATTAAGGAAGACAGACACACAGACAAGGAAATACAATATGATATTCAGCTGTCTCACAAATAACAAAAGCACAACCAGATTACTACAAATGACGAGAGCAGAATCTGAGATCAGGTTGATTTGACTCACTCTTTACTGGACAAAAGCCCCAGCGTTGATCTTTTCCGTAATCGTGGGTAGTGGCACACCACTGGAAGCCATCTTCTCGGCCCACACTTGTGCAGCTGTGAAACCACTGGCCATCGTACAGGAAGGGAAAATAGCACGGGCTGCCGTGGGAGTTTCCTTGGATGGTGTAGATTTCTAAAAGCAAAAACAAGAGAATGACACTGCACTTAACTCCCAGAATGCACTGCACCTGAAAAATTCCACTTCTTTGTTCTAGATCTAGATTGATACAAGAAACAATATCATTGAGATCACTTTCTCAACTGATGAGCGATAAACCAATGACAGCCAATTAAATGTACTTGAATCTAAAGTGCATGCGCATTTGAAATGGCAATGTGGAGAAGCTCATTGTTGAGGTCCATTACATAAAATTACTTCAGTTGTCCTTTTGGTGTGTCCTTTTAAATGCAAATTAGATGATATTGAAAGTAACCCTGGGGACTATTTTCGGGCGCTGCGTAATGTCACTGCGCCTGCTGCAGCCGTGTTGCAGCACCAAAGTCTTTGGTTATTGACCCAGATTGAGAGTATAGTTCCTAGCCATATCGGCCTAAAAATCGCAACTTTTAATTTTCTGTCTGTCTTCGTACACGATGTAACTACAGAAGAGTAAAGTTTTAAATAGGAAAAATATCGAAACTCTTTGGTTATTTTTTAGCGCAATGCTAATGGTCTAATCAGATTCAATGGATTAAGCTAAGCTATGCTAAAAGTGGTACCGCCAGACCCAGAGATCAGCTGAATGGTTTCCAAAACGGTACAAATCAAATATTTCACTCTAGGGGAGCTGGAAAATGAGCATATTTTCAAAAAAAGTGGAGTGTCCCTTTAAAGTTATCGTTAAAGTTGAATGGCCCTTAAAACTTTCTTAGAAATAAGTTTAAATGGAGTCTGAATGTTAAAGATTAATATCAAATATTTTTTTAAAGATAAACATGTTGAATTATTTTTATCAAGTTTTGAAGACAAGCATGTTCGCTGGACAAAGCGTGCACAAATGGTTAAATACAGAGAAACAGGTTAGATAGATTATGTCATCGCTGTCTGATGAAAACCACGTATGTCCATTTTGCCATTTAGATTTTTCGACGGATTGAATGTCCAGGTTCATTTCCGTATACAGTATGCTTCATATATCTAAATGGCCAATGAAAAGTTGTGAAATCATGTCATCTGATTTTCACGTATATCCATTTGGTGTCAAAGCTGTCAATCACTTCGCATATCTCCCGCCATGTGGAAGCATCTCGCCGGTCTCGTGAAGTTTTATCGAAGCTCAGCACTGGATAGCCGAATAAACATAGCCTGGCGAGACAATGACTTTCCTTTATCGAGGTAAACATTTCCCTTCTGACGCCAGACGTACGTCTAGGAGTGACAAAATTACGGTAGGACTGTGCAAACAAAGTATCTGTCTTGCCATGATACCATGTCATTTTCACCATGTCAGTGTATTGATTCATTGTCCATTCATAGTTTGCAAGAGACATTTAATAAATGTATAATTAATATTAAATAAACTAAGCGTATTTAATAAACTAATACATAGGCTATTTAATAAACTGAGCGTATTCATCTGTCAATATGAAACTTGGCTATTCTAATTAATGATTGGAAGAACGCGTATCGACCACTGTTACTGTAAAATATGCACGTATGTCCATTTAAACTCAATTTTGGTCAAATGTGGATTATATCATGACACTGGCAAGAATATGGTTACATGTAAAGATGCCATACCAAGTATGACAACGCTACATTCAACTGCTTTTAAAATACGGTGTATTTTTCACTTCCTGAAAAGTAACCGTTTTGGACATACGTAAGTTTCATTGGGCAGCGACGATATATAGTCAGACAGATGCATTGTAGTGGTGTTAAAGCTAAATTGTGAAGAATTTAAAGGGATAGTTCCCCCCAAATGAAAATTCTGTCATCATTTACTCATCCTCATGTTGTTCTAAACCTGTACGAATTTCTTTTTTCTGATAAACACAAAAGAAGATATTTTGAGAAATGATGGCAAACACACAGCAGACCCCGACCACCGACCTCCATAGCAGGAAAAAATATTTTGGAAGTATTGTGATAAATGATGAAGAAAATATTTGGATAAATGATGGACGGTACCCCTTAAATTCCATCATATTTTTTATTCCTACTATGGAAGTCAATGGTCACTATCTGCTGTGTGTTTACCATCATTTTTCAGGATGTCTTCTTTTGTGTTCATCAGAAAAAACTAATTCATATAGGTTTACAACAACATGAGGATGAGTAAATGATGACAGAATTTTCATTTTAAAGTGAACTATCCCTTTAAAGGAGCATCTCACCCGTAGAAACATTCATCTTTATTGAAAGTGCGTTATATTTGTAGTCGAAATGTAACATACATTTCGAATTTGGTGCCTAGTTGACCGAGAAAAGGGGTGTTTGTAGTCTCACCCCCTCAACAAAGATATTGGACTTCCTGCTTTCAATGATGCAAAATGATGATTTTCTCATCATTGAAAGAAGGAAGTGCAACACTGAAATCTGTATTTCTCCTGTCTCAGCGGCAACTGAGGAAATGATGCACGACCATTCAAAAACATGACTGGGGTTGTAACTTTACAAAGCTTAATGCAAATGGGTGAAGTGTTCCTTTAAAGGGATTTTTTCTATTAAAATCTTTTGTATTTAACAGAATAAACATGGGTGAATAAATAATGAGAAATTTGAAATTTTTTGGTAAACTATCACTTTAACAGTAGTGAAATATTTTCACTTGTCATAATAAGTCTCTCTTATCTCTATTGCCCGTCTTCCCTCTTTGTATTTTTACACGTTCTTTCTCTCTGTTGCCTCACTGATGGAATGCAGCTGTAACTATAGAAACTGCTGAGCATCTGACTGTACAGATTAACTCTCTGTCAACATAGACAGAGCGAGAGTGAGCGAAAGCCAGAGAGAGAGAGAGAAAGCTATAGTAAAAACAGATAGCATATTTCTGACTGTGGTGCTTCTGAAGTTCATAGCTGTGGAAAAGTAGGGCACTTTCAAAAAAACAGATACATCTAAAATCTTTACTCTGAGAACTTTCAAAACACACACACAGCTTTTTCCTGCATACACAAGCACACACAAAAAACAGCGATGATGTCAGCGGCAACTGTGTGTCAAAAACACTCCAGAAGAGACCTGCCACATCACTGAGATCACTGAAACATCAGAGGAAGGGGGAAGAAAAGAGAAACATATGTTGTGAGGTGAACAACACATCTGATTTACAGACAGTGGAGACTACAGATGGGAATTCTTTTAACAAGTCTGCTTCTGAATACACCAAAAGTCTGATTCAATGATGATTTCATTAATATTTTGTACGTTTTTATCCATTCTGAAGTAATGCTTGAGTTTTGAACAAGGACCTCGATCCTGCAACATTTATGACTTTCCTAAAAACTTTTATAAAAGTTGAAAAAGTCCTAAATCATTGTAGAAGTGAAATACAGTATGAGGTAAATTGAAGCGTTTATATAACCCAAAGTTAGACGTGGACAAACCTAACCAATTGATTCTCGTGAAATTAGACTTATGAGGTGTCATGAAACATTTTGATAAAAAAAAGTAAATGCAAAGTAAGAGTATCAAAATAAGAAGTATACAGTTACAAACATCCAATTCATCCAATACAAACCAATTTTGTTGTTTTTCCAAATTTAAGGGGAAAATATTCATTACCGCAACGTGTCCATGACTGGATTTTGGTTCTTTGACATGGAAATATTTATAGTTAAAAAATCTAAAAAAATAAAAAGCTTCAGTGCATGTTATACTATAGACATTTACAGTAAAGAAATATGTGGTATTGGTGATTATTGGTAAATAGAGACAATAATAAGGAATGTAAATGTGTCCAAGACCAATTTTCTCATTCTCCACAACAATTTCCAATCATTGTTTAAGCCCTCAATGAACTAACTTTTTTTTTTAATTGTTGGAAAAGACATAATTGACTGTGACACGCAAGATGGCTACCAGGTAAGCAGTTCTTATTTTTTCTCTCCAAACAAAAGTTAAAATTTTGTTTGTCATAGTACCTAGACAACTTTTTAGTTCTCATTACCAAAACATGAGCTTGTAAATGCATATATTTAATGTAATATCATGTTGCGGTAATGATCATTTTGATAATGATAATCTAAAAAATTTAAATAATTCTATAGGAAATATTTTTTTAAATCCTCTAAAAATAATGGTAACAGTAAATTCAGACTTTAATCTTATATGTGAAAAAAATGGCTTCAAGGGCTTTTTAAAAATTCTGATGCTACAAACTTTCTAATTCTGGATTTCGTGAGAATCACCCAACCGTTGAGTTTAAATTAACCTACGGTTGTGTCAAATACGGACATTTTCTAGGTTTATTTAACCATATTTTACCCAGCATTTTAAGTGTATGAGACAGGCTGTATACAAACAGCACTAAAAGAGTTTTTTATTGGCTTTTTGGTATGTAGCCAATCAGTATAAATTCAGAGTTGACCATAGCCAAAAATCCACCCACATGGAGAGAAACCTAGTCTAAATATCATTCAGGTTCAGAAGACAGGTGGGCTTGTTTAAACATCCTCGCCTCTATCCGCAATATTATACTTTTTGTCTATATTTTCCATAATTCTAAGGCAATAACGATAAAACAGTTCAATATGCTCACCTCGGTAGGACCTTGCACAAAGGTCCTGATTGCCATCATGGACTTGCCACACTGGTATTTGATATTGCCCGATAAAAGAGCCGTTGCCACCGCTGAGGACCAATTTAGGTGCAGGCAAGTAACTTTCAAGCGTCGCCAGGAACTTGTTGCAGGTCCAGGTCCAGCGGACCCTCGGAGGCTCATAGTCACACCGAAACACGCTCAGCGGAGACTTGTTGGCCAATGAGCTTGCGTTGCCGACGGTCATTCCAAGGCAGAGAGAGGAGCCGATGTTGAAGAGACGCCCTCTGGTGACCCATTTCCAAAGCTGTGAGTCATCCGTGCAGGAAGAGGACATGTATAGCACGTTATCTCGTACCCCCAAGCAGCTTTGTTCCGCCTTATGAAAAAACGCAAAAGTGTTGGATTCATCTGTATGGGCTGTGACAGAGAGAGACAGAATAGGTATTAGCAGAGCACCAATATAGCTCAAATGCTGTAGTCTGCTTTGACTACTGTGATTTTTGACTGCTGATGGTGTTTTGATACCACACATAAACATTCACTTCGCTTCAGCCAAACGACTGATCTTCAAGGCGTATTTCTAACTCTCAATCCCATCTGTTTTCACAGTATATTATTACTTGAGAATATAAGCAAGCCACTTTTGATTCCCTTTCGCAACAAAAAAAATACGTTGCCAATACAAGCAAAGCCCATACGAGCCCACAGTTCCTCTGTTTTTGAGTGGTTTTATGTGCAGTTGTGTGCATTGACTTGCCATGGCTGTTAAACACTGATTTATTTATAGCAGAAAAGTAATTCTTAATGGGAAACCTGGAGGTTTGGGATATAGTATACTGTGCGCATGCTTTGTTTATGGCTTTACTTTTGATCTATTTTTATGCTTTGGTTTTGGAACACATTTAAGTCTGGCTGCAAAAACAGAGGTAGCAATTTACAAAAACAAAACACTAGCAGAAATGGTATGAGAAAGCCGTGACTTTGGCAATATTCAGCTTCTGTCTTTTGGGGATCACATATTGACACCATCTGTCCATGTATAAAAGAACTCCTAATATGTACACTACAGTAATTAAAACACACATAAATAACTTTTTCCATAAAGTGCTATAATTGGGTGCTCAGGTCTTCTATCAACCTAAAAAAATATATAAAAAAACCCAGTAACTTAGTTTTGTTAAACATGCAAATTGAAATTTGGCTCCCCTTGTGATGTCAGAAGGGGATAATACCACCCCTTAATATGCACTATCCAACCACGGCAAAGCCATTTAGTGCAGAGATCAGCTCATTTGCATTTAAAAGGACACACAAAAATGGCACATTTTTGCACACACCTACAAAGTGGCCATTTTAACATGTTATAATAAATGATCTATGTGATATTTTGAGCTAGAACTTCACATAACTACTCTTCTCTTTATCGCTCTCTTTCTCTCGTTCTTTTTCCTGCAGGGGAATTGCAAGACTATGACCACAGTCATAGCAAAATAGAGTCAGATTGAGAGAGAGAGAGAGAGAGAGAGAGAGAGAGAGAGAGAGAGAAACACAGCTGTGTTTCCAAACATTTTAAAACAAGGGCAGATTATGGGAAATGGGATTAACCCCAAATACTAACAGGATCTTCTCTACTGACTTCTGAAAGAAAATGAGAGCCAGAAAGGATCACTGAGACCCTGGGAGAGTTTCTGAAAATCTGAATCACAAAAATACACTTACTTTGCATGCTGTACAACTCCTGTAACATTGTAAAATACAGTCAATGTTTGTTAATTGGCGATATGCCCGATTTAGAGATCTTCCTATCGTCAGCCTGTGAAATCGTCGATACACAATAGTATCGAGGGCCGGGGCAGTAGTCTACTCATTTATTTATTTATTTGTTCATTTTTACTTATTTATGAATCATTTAATTGGTGGACAATAAAGAAGCAAGGGCAACGCTGTTATGACCGCAACCTTCTTAAAACCGATGCCATTAATTCATCCGCATCATGAAGCCCAGGCGCTCTAAAATTTCCAATCTATGCATATGTACTGGTGTGTTGGTTTTCTCTAGTACAAATCAGCAAGTTTCTGTTTTATAGGTGAAAAGTCGCCAACTGCGATATTGTTTGGCTTAAATGTTAAACAAACATACAGCGATAGATGTGTGTGCCATCCTTTGAATGGTCTCTTAAAATAATCCATATTGCTAATCATAGTTAGCCCAGCGATAGGTTACATTAGACAATAAGCCTGGACAAAATTCCCAAAACCACCCGAAAGTAATTCATATGTTGTCTGGGAAATATCCAAAACCTGGTTAAAATTGCAAGAGTTAATTTACAATATAGCTGTCACGGTCCCACAGAATCAGTGACTGTATATACTGTATATAATCAGTGACTGTATATATAAGTTTTGGACAGTTCCAAAACTTCTTCTGCATCTATGTTTAAAGCAACACCAAAGAGTTTTTTTACCTTAAAATAACGTTTCCAAAAAAGTTTCAGTGGTTCATCCACTCAAAACAGGGTGAACAGCACTTTCACATTCGCTTTGCAGCCCTCTATCAGCCAAAACCGCACTTAAGAAGTTTCCAACAGTTGGGTAGTGGTCCTGTAGTTCGAGTGAAAACTACAAAAACTTGCTTTACGGCAGACCTACAATCCAATCAGAGCCAGCTATGCTGCAGTATTTATGACAGCGTTAATGAACAATTGCGCTTCTAACCTGTAGGGGGAGCAAAGAGCAATAAGTCTTTAGTGTTGCTTTAAAAAATCCCTCATAAAAAGTGCTAGCTTAAGCTTGTCAACATTGCCTCCGCGGCTTTTCCTGCCTCCAGCTAAGCCCCGCCCACACAAATACGTCACAATGTTTACCAACTTTGAAAGGGTCTATAGACGGGTTCAGCAGTAACAACATAAACAAGCGGCGTCCGTGGTCAACATGTAACTTCCGGTAAACTCCGCTAAGAATAAATAACAACAAAGTACTTTGAACATAGTTTATTTATATAACAAGCAAAATAAACAACACATAGATTACCTAGGAAACCAAAACATTTGTTATTTTCGACAAGGTATTTGTTCAAGAGTTCAGTTTAGCAACTAGTCAGACCGTTAAAAAAACAAAACCGGAAGTAAAGTTCAGACTAGACGCGTAACGTGTCACCGCACGTGCGTCTGATGAAACGGTCTATATGGAAGTCGCCATTTTGCACCGCCATGTTTCTACAGCAGCCCTAAACGGACAACTGCTCTACAGAGCACGTTTCATCAAACGTTGTCTCAGACGACGACAGTAGCTTCTCTATGCGTTTTGAAAGGGGGGGTGAGCTGTACTTAGCCGTTGGTTGCAGTTCGCAATCTCACGCTAGATGTCGCTAAAATCTACACACAGCACCTCTAAGTTTATAAATAGATCCAATAGCATAGTACAACATTTCAAGAAAATCAGTTTGTTGAATGTGTGTTACACCACAACTATCGCTTTCACTATATCTATATTGTTTTAAGTAATTTTTTCTAGTGGATAAAACTCTAAATGACACTAAATCCATTTAAATTTAAAGGCTTTGCACATTTAAAATGTAAAACTTTGTAAAGAAATGTTTGAAGAGGTTTAGCTGAAAAATATTTGGACTATTATGCTAGTCTAATGTCATGATTAATAGCAGTTAGTGGTGGACTCCAAACATCCACTTAAAAGTACATTAAAATCTGGTGACTCAAAAGTCATTGCGAAAATTACTTTGAAATTAGTTATGAGAAGAAGAACAGTATTACTTTTATTTGACCTGATGTTTGTGTAACCGTCTGTTTCATTGGGATGTAATTTAATGTCATCATTATGGTCCCTTGCACTCATCTCTCTGTTTAACATCATAAGTTCAAGCCCTGGCAAATGAATACCTGTGGAAAATCCAATGCGTATTGAGACCTTAAATAATAAAAGCTGAAAAAGATCCAACCAATTTTTCCATGAGCCTTCCATTTACTAATAAAATTTAATCAGTGGCATACTGGGATTAAAACAAGTCTTTATTTTTATGTTTTTTGCTTCGCTCTTTCCTCATAACATTCTGGGACATCATGTGACCTGATGTGATGGTACTTGGTTGAGGTAAGACCCTGGGGGGAAGGATAGGTGGTACACAGATGTGCGGTCACATTAACATCAAAACGTTTTTAACCAACCTCAGAAAGATGAAGGGAAAAGTATAAATTAGTCATTGAATATAAGCAAGCTCAGGCATTTCTTGGACATCTTCTAAATCTCTTTGTTTTGTGTGAACACCTTGAGGTCATGCTAGCAGACCCAGAGCATTCAAGTGAAGCTATTTTACTGCAGGCCAAGTGAATGGTGAAAAATGTAATGGTTTCTTGGAGGTCGGGCTGGTATAGGGACGTGGTTACAGCTTGGAGCTTAAACAACAAGGTTGTTTGATACCCCCAAAGGGATTTGCAAAAGCTATCATTATGCCCTTAAGCAAGTCTACTACTTTAAGTAATTCTACCAAACTTCAGGTTGGGTCAGAGGCGTTGTCCCTGTAGTATGTGACCTACAAGTTGCTTTGAATAGAAGGGCCTACATCGACATTAAAAAAAATAACCACGACAGCTGGCCCAAAATTTCCAGTAAACAATGTATTGTATTGCAGAAAATGTGAAAAAGTGTTTGCTGTAAGTAAAACAACTGCAAAGAAAGCCTGGTGAAAACAAACATTTTATCTCGGTATAATGAACTGGGAGAAAGTGTACAGTGCATTTAAAGTGTGTCAGATGTAGTTACTGAGCAGTCTTAAAGCTTACAGGAAGAAAGTTTTCTCAGTCTGTGGTTTTGGCATGAATGTTCCTTAACCTTTTTCCAGATGGTAGATAAAACCACTTTATGGATGATGCTACACCGCCATTTGAATTCAATATTATCAGTTTGTACTATATTATGCTGATGTTTATACAAATATTTTGGGTGAAATTTGTCTTTTCATGGAGGGGAATATTTCATTAAATAGTTTTTCTCAGGGTGGTCTAAGTACTTGAAAAAGGGACTGATGCAAGACATCACATCTGTTGCATGCACACTTTACGCTACATTACTATCCAAGTTAAAACATTAGCCTGAAAAATAACATATTCATATGAGAATTACTTTTCTGATAGGGGCAAATAAAGTGATTTTAGAGATTAATTTATCAGATTTTAATGAAAACAACTATTTTAAATAGCTTATGGAACTACACATATATTTCTACATTCTTCCAACTATTCAAAAGGGAATGAAATGAGTAAAAAATACCAGAGATCTCTCAGAAAACCATACAGTTCTTTTCAAGTCTAGTGATATAGGTCCCAAGAAATGTATTCCTTGTGGTTTACTTGTACTTGTTTAACAACAAATGCGTAAATTAAGATCATAATTGTTGTGATTACATTGTAGGTCAAAGAACATATGGCTAACACGACACATACTAAATCGAATTCACTGTTTTATTGATTAAGCAGTGTGTAGGCCTTTCATCCTAGACCCTGTTTACTTGAATGCGTTTACATTTTAAAACGCATTACCTTTGCCTAGGGCTGTTACAATGATTAAATAATTGTTTCATCGGAATTGTTTGACCTCATAACAATGATTTCAGATCACCGCAATGATTGCACATCTCTCTAAAAAACACAAGGGGGAGCTGCAGCACCTGTATTAATGAGACCTTATCAGATGGCGCTCCTTAACTGTCAGTGTAATATGATACATTGCAAAGCCAATACAGTGGGAAAAAATCATTTAAAAAAAATGCTACAAAGCTTTAATAAGCTGTATAAACTGCCAGGTAAAACATACATTTCCAAAACAGGAATTTCAAACTTAGGGAAGTGAAGGATGCTATTCTTAAGGATCTGTAAGGAATTGATATTGTTGCAGCCACTACAGACATGTGGTCCAGTACTAATATGACCTTAGTAGGCCTGTTCTTTTAAATTCCTTTTTATTGCATTTTTATTTTCCTTTATTTTTCAGACACTTTATTATGTTTATTTCTTATGAAGAATTTTCAGTTTTTGAAAAATATATTCATTAAATAACTACTTTGAATTTGAAATATGTGTTATGTTTATTAATATTTACTGCCAGGTAAACTTTGCAAAAGATTTATTAATTATAGTTAAATAATCACAACAATGTGTAAAATTATTTCATGAACAAACAAAAAAAAGTATAAGAATTAAATGTCAAAGCAATAAAACAGACAATTAATCTTTATAACCGTCAAAGTCCTAAAACAGGCAATTAATCGTCATAATCGTCACAGTTTAGTAGGAAATTAACCGTCAGCCAAATTTCACAGTCGTGACAGTTTTGCCACGTTTACGCCTTTCATCCAGACTACTCCAGCATTTTTCGACCCTCATAAACGGAGTCGTTTGTAAACGCTGCAGACCATGTTTTAGTTTGAGGGTTGCGCTGTAGTGTAGACGAACGAACACAAAGTCTTGTGTAAACGAACAGCTGTCTTGAACGTGACAGAGCATCATTTTCAAAGTGAAAGTGATTTTATTCAGTTAAATGGAGGTTTGCAACAGCCCAAAGTAGTAAACAATGCAGATAAACGCTATATCAGATTGTTTTAACATGTATCCTTATAGAAAACCCGTCTGTATTAAATTTATGTTTGAGTATTGTTGTGTTTGAATATTATTGTAATGTTGTTGTTGTTGTTGTTTACTTAATTAGCTTACGACAAAAAAAAGACTGTGATTTGTAATGCATTGTAATGGATTAAAAGCCAATATGACGAGAGAAATGCAGTGGGTCAGACATAATTTTCAACCACTTAATAAGTTTTGTTTGCTTCTTTAAAACGAATTTCGTTTCATATAATTTGTTTCTTAATTTTAATCGATGTTTTGTTGATAAGTTTTGTGAATTTAAATAAATAAGAACATTTAAAGAAACACAGAGCATGTCATTGATGCGTAACAAATACAAACCACTGCAATGCTACCAAGGCATTGAAAACATGCCATTTTATCGTTTGCAATAATATCGTTGTTGTTGTTTTAACAATGGGCATGCTGTCTTCTGAATTTGGGGTGCAAGCTTCTCAAATGGAAAAGCCAGAAGAAACGAGCACTCCGTAGGGGGGCAAAGTCCATGAAAGAGAGTTTGAGCTAGCCATGCAATGGTATGTGGGTTTCCTGAACCCTGATTCTGGGCCACTAAAGCTTTATTATTACAGATGTTTTTTAAATGAGAGAGAGAGAGAGAGAGAGAGAGAGAGAGAGAGAGAGAGAGAGAGAGAGAGAGAGAGAGAGAGAGAGAGAGAGAGAGAGAGAGAGAGAGAGAGAGATTGAAAGTTTGGAAGTAACCATCCAGCTGGAAGACATGGAGAAGAGAGAGAGAGGGTTGAGAGGGGAGCAAAGAAAGGGTGCAGAGAGAGGTCAGGGTTTTGTATAGATGATTCGTTTGTTCAGTAAACACAGTGATTGACCAACGCACAGGAAATCCAGGCTGACATTTGTTTCACATCTCATGCTACTGCACTGTCAACTCAGCCAGAGCTCTGACCTAAAACACAACCCAAACCAAAATCAGGTCTAATCGTCCCATGACTGGGTAAAAAACACCAAATTTTGTCCTTGTTTACTGTTTCAAAGCAGCTATATACACATAACCCAGAGATGCACTGACTTTTATTTATGCATTGCGACTTTTAAGAATAGTGAAGGCTTACTAGTGTAATTTTAAGAAAGATTTTTTATTTAATAGTTTATAATAATACATAAACTGCTACTGCTGATTCCTGAGCTGGTTTTAACCCTTGTGGAAAAATAGTATTTATTACAGTTCATCAATTTACTAGTTAATATAAAGTATAGCCTACTATTTTAAATTTACATTAATTTAAATTACTATACGAATGTGTACTGCATTGTACTATAAAAAATACAGTATTTTTCAAGTTGGAATGTTTTGTGTAGTTGTTGTACACTTAGTGACAATTTCCCAGTTGCTTGACAAAGAATATTATACATGCATATTATGAAATATACAGTATATAACTTCACAGTAGTTGTTTTGTATTACAAACTATAAATGAAGTCTCAGGTTGCAACTACAGCAATGTAACAACAGGGCACTGTTCCTCAAAACTACTTTTATCTTTTTAATAGGTCCCTGACAGTCCCTGACACAGAGGTGCAAAAACACCCCGTCTGTCTCGGTTGGAACGAGACAAGACCACCGAGACGGCGGTCAGTTGTCAGCTGCGACTCGTTATTGTGGAAACGGAATTTTAGGACACATCTGCACGAGGGATGCAAATAAACCGCACGAGAACACAGGTTAACACGGAGCAGCGCATACGTGCAAACAAGCATAAGACAGTTGAAAAAAACATGTCTCTTTACTGACAAAAAGTTGCTCTATAAAACATAAAAGCGACCATCGTACTCCCCTCCCCCGTCCTCTCTTCCTTCACATCTGGTTCCACTCAGAGTTTTGGACTTTCGTGGCATTCCTTCACATCGGTGCAGCCACGGTGCCAACACAACAGCACGACACTCAAAAACTCCCAATTTATCACATTATTAGTATTAATTTAAAAATATCACATCACACTTTAACATGAATAGCAGCGAAAACGATTTAAAAAGTCGCAATAAAGAAATGCATACCGTTACATGTTTCTTACCTGACTGCACGGTGCTCCGTTCCAAACTCAATACAAAAAATAAATATAAAGTGCATTTGCAAACATTTATCCACGCGCGTCGCCAGCTGCGTTCCGTGTACCCGCCACCGTGATGGTTCATGTCTGCGGAGAGGTGAAACGGAGAGAAAATCGATTTTCCTACTTCTCGATGAAAGAAGCAGGAACAGATGAATTGTGTCAGGGATGTGTGGAGCTGTGTGCGTGGACTGAATGACCGTTTACTTTCACTGGACACGCACACAGCACACAACTCACTCGACCCGGGGGGAGTGAAGTGAAGGAAGGCGGGGAGATAAGTTTGAATGACTAGCCGAAAACCGGGATTATATGTGTGCAGGTTAGTCTATCGATCTTATTTTTTATGTCATTATTTTTTTACTTAGCATGCTTTGATCCGACTTGAAAAAATGTACCCTACTTTAGTATTTACTATTCCATGATAAGCCTACAATAGTGTTTTGAACCTTAGCTTAATCAATTTTAAAGTATACAGTAGTCTAACGTTACTTGATAAAGTTTTTCAATTCACTAGAGTTGATAATACTGCAGAATACTATAAACAAAGTAATTACTTCAGTATACTACAATTCACTAGTTGAATATAGTAATAAAATAGTGTATTTCCTAATTTATCAATTCATTATAGTTAATACTATACTACAGTATTCTAAAATGTACTCAACTTTTCTATAGCAAATCTTAAAGGGGCCATGGCACAATACTTTTTTTTAAGATGTCAAATAAATCTTTGGTGTCTCCAGAGCACATATGTGAAGTTTTAGCTCAAAATACCATATAGATAATTTATTATAGCATGTTAAAATTGACACTTTGTTGTAGTGAGCAAAAATGTGCCGTTTTGGGTGTGTCCTTTAAAATGCAAATGAGCTGATGAAATTCAAACACTGATCACAATGATGGTGGTTTGTTGCAATTAAAACTCAATTGTGCTTTTCTCTGCACTAAATGGCAGTGCTGTGGTTGGATAGTGGTGGTATTATTATAATAAGCCCTTCTTATGACATCATAAGGAGAGCCAAATTTCAACGTCTTCTTTTTTCATGTGCTTGTAGAGAATGGTTTACCAAAACTAAGTTACTGGGTTGATCTTTTTCACATTTTCTAGGTTGATAGAAGCACTGGGGACCCAATCATAGCACTTAAACATGGAAAAAGTCAGATTTTCATGCCATGGCCCCTTTAAAGTATACTACAATATTTCTACATGTGGATAGGCCTAACTGACAATATTTACACATATTTATATAAACTCACACATATAATGCAGAAACATGCACTTAATTAACATGCAGTTATGCATAGTTATGCATATTCAAATATAAAGTTATTACATTTCTAAAACACTAATTAACTAAGTTGCTAAGCATTAAGGTTATTGGTAGCGTCAGGTTGCCTGTATTCAACTTTGATTGTTGTTCCAGTAGTTTTAAATTACCAGTATCATTCAAAATAGTTTTGTTTTATCAACAACATCCATAAATGAACCATTGTTTTAAGATTATACACTGTAAAAAGTGAAAAGTTGAATCAACTTAAAGGGGACATATCATGAAAATCTGACTTTTTCATGTTTAAGTGTTATAATTGGGTCCCCAGTGCTTCTATCAACCTAGAAAATGTGAAAAAGATCAACCCAGTAACTTAGTTTTGGTAAACCATCTTCTGCAAGCATGTGAAAAAATAGGTAATTGAAATTTGGCTCCTCTGTGATGTAAGAAGGGAATAATACCGCCCCTTAATCTGCACTATCCAACCACGGCACTGACAATTAGTGCAGAGATCAGCTCATTTGCATTTTAAAGGACACACCCAGAGATTTATTACTTTAAAGGTCCCGTTCTTTCGTTTTTGAAGCTTTGATTGTGTTTACAGTGTGCAATATAACATGTGTTCATGTTTCAAATGTAAAAAACACGGTATTTTTCCACACAATTGACTTATCTGCATACCACTGTTTTCACTGTCCTCAAAACAGGCTGATGTCTCCTTGTTCTTTGAAGTTCTCCTTCAGAAATACATACTGATTGTGTAGTTTGTTTAGTGTTTAGCTTAGCTGGCGACTGACGTATTCCTGTGGGCGGAGTTTAGTCAACAAATTGTTCTAGTGACGTCTTAAATGCAGGAAGTAGAGGGCTGTAGTCCAAACCGGCCGTTCGCTGTAGGCTTTGAAAGGCGAATTCTGTTAAAGAAAATATATAGCCTGGCAGTGAACTTTGAGCTTTATCATTTTACATGTATGCTATTATAGCAACATTACACACTAACTAGGCCCTACTAGGGTTTAAAAAATGGGATCAGAAAGAACGTGACTTTAAGTTGATTAAACTTTCATTTTGCAGGTGATACCAATCGAAGTTGTTGAACCAACTTTTCACTTTTTACAGTGTAGATTTTGCCACAATAAACACAAATGTATAGTCTTTAAAACTACAATTTAGTATTAAAAATCGTAATCAATCTTCCAAAAACAAAGCTACTTCACTTTTAATGTAACAAACCACGGCTTATTTCCTAAGGGCAGATATAGAAAAGATTATATCTAACATTATTTAAACAATGTTAGACAGGCTCATGCTAAACTTATATTTCTGAGTTATTTAAAATAGGAAGCAAGTGTAAAATAAAGCACTTGGATCTGCTTATGGCCAGTATGAGCACACGAGACAAACTGTCTAGTTCCCCTGACATAATTTCTTTGCAGCCATTGTTTGTCCCGTCATATTCTTGATTTGACAGGAGAATATCTTAATGAATTTAGACAGCATTACTTTAACAACCCTCAGATTGTTAGATTATTTTGCAATGCATGACAAGTTTCCTGTAATCTAATCATGCATGAGATCACAAAGGCTGGATGGAATAGTTGGATTAGAACAGTTAGACAGGCCTGGTGTGGTAAAGCAATCATCCACAGGTTTAAACTAGTGCTTGCCTGCAGCCTTTTTTCAGAACAAACCAGGAGCGTTTACTTTTCAATTCTTAAAATGTTTTAATTATTGCAAGTTATGCAAACTATATAAAAGGCTATATTAAAATGACTATTAAAAAATAAAAAGAAGAAGTACCTGTGACTGGAATATTTGAATCCTTGCAGAAAAGCAGGAATGCCGTTTGAAACCAAACCGAAAGCAGTGCTGTAAAAGAATGTAGGCTATTTTGATAAAAAAAACCTTTGACTATTCAAAGACCGTTCACTTCAGTTCAAAACACACTCTAATTAATTTTCCTCATAAATTTAAACAGAATTGAAAACCTTAATGCATTTGGCCTTCAGACTGAATGGATCAATGATTCGTACAAATACCCATCCAAGTTATCCTGATTGAAATGAAAATCATAGGGTCTCAACCTATTGCCAAGCACAAAATACGAATAGAAACGCACACTTAGCTATCACAATCCACAAAAACTGGCGTAATAGCTTGACTGTGACTAACATGTCTTCCCACAGCCTTCCCATTGCATTTCACTTAGCACAGTCTACGATCCATTTGGATCCATTGCACAGCTTGGCATCAAACTGACAGATGCTACAGATCCAGCTTTGCTGAGGAGCTGGAACAAAACATACCATCATCTGCATTTCATTCAGAATCGATCAAAATAACAGACACACACAGTCAGAAGTACAGAAATCCACATATGCAAACAATTTGATTGATAAGGTAAGTGCCTTGAACTTTAGGGCAAGGTGAGAAGAAACCTGCACCCACATGTTTAACCAAAATGCACAAGGTTATAGCATGTAACTTAATAAACAGCCTTCTGCCTGTCACTACATATTTAACTTAATGTAGACTATATTTACTACAGCTCAAAAAAATGCAAAACCATGACTTGGCCTGCAAGTGTCTCATATAAAGAGGCATGCAACAATTAAATCCTTTTTCAGCCTACAAAAATGTTCAAAATTTTAGCCCCAACATCTGAAAATAATCCAAATCGAAGAAAAAAAAAAGAACCAGACAACACAATATTAATAACCAATAGTATTTAATGAACATTCCCAGTTTTGCCCTGTACCCCTGAACTAGCTCCGCCCCCTCTAGAGAGTTCTTTCCCACATAGATTGAATCAGGCAATTGGCCATTTCACCAGACCTAAACATGTATGAATGTGTGTATTTCTGAATGCATGGGTGTCTGTGTTTCTATGCAAGGAAAAACTTCATCAATGACAAAAAAATAAATCTCATTTTAAAATGTTAAGATTCTGTCCAATTACAAGAAGAGAAACAGAACGGGGGCCATTGGTTAGTGTCGCTAAGACAATCTAAAAGAATATGCTCTAAAATGCACTTTCATAACAGCATAAAGCAAAATAAAAGAAAAACATCAAGTCATAGAGCGCCACCTACTGGTTGTGCTCAGCTTTGGTCATAGAACAGGAAGGGGGAAAGACACATAGACAAACATCTTCAGATACAGCTAGACTTGTCCATTACATTTCTCATACAGTACAAATATCTGATTTCCAGCACTTGAAGATTAGCTTACTCCAAAGTCCATTTATGCTGAATTAGCCTCAGCATTTATCATTTCATCTGTAAATAGTTTAGAAAGACGGATTAAAATGAAACACATTGAAATTAAACCATTGCCAGTATTGCTTCCATAAGAAAAAGGAGGAAAGGAGATGTACTGGGACAATCTTTGCGTCAGAAGATTGTCTCCAGAAATATAGTATGCACATTAGAATGAACAGGCTTATCCCATCAATTGAAAAATTAGGCTGACCTCGTTATAAACGTGTATATATGCGCGCGCGTGTGTGTGTGTATGCGTATGTGTGTTGTGGGGTGCAGGGCAATATACGAGTCTCTTCCACCTGTCCAAGCAGCTGCAGTTCTTGCCAATATTACACTCTCACAGGCAATACACCCTATTTAATTCCTTTTCCTCAGGTTCCCGCTTAGGGGCGCTTTTCACTCCTCTTCCAATCGAAAAACAAGAAACAAAATATTAAACCCTCCAGACGCCTGGGAGGGGAAGAAGGGTGGAGGGGAATGCGTGTCGTTTCCATCCCTCTCGGTTCCCTTCCTCCTGCTCCCTTGCTTGGCAGGTAGGGGGTGTCGGACTCCACCTCCAGTGCACTGCAGAGAGGGGTGGGGCAATAGCACCAATCTCCCCTCCTCCAATCAAAACAAGCAAGGTTGGGAGGCGCTCTCAATTTGAGGCGCTGCTGTTGGAGGAGCTAGACGTGGAGGGGATGGCCATGCTGGAGTTACCGGTGGCAGCCACTGACTTGCGTATGTGAGGGAGGAGGTAGGGATCGCTGGAAAGCTGGTGAACATCAATACGATCCTCCTTACGATACACCAGACATCTGCGAATAAAAGCCTAAAGTAGACAAGGAAGAGAAGAGAAAAGTATGCATTACATTCTTAAAACAGTTTAGTCTGTCATGACACAGCAGTATTAAAGCATAAAGAAACGCATTATTTTAAAAATGGGTATTGATGTATTTACTTTGGAAAAAACATAGACGGATTGAGGGCTCATAAACCCTTCATTTCGTAACACTCAGATACATCAATTCTGGGAAAGAGAACACACAGAGGAAATAATCAACACCCGGTTGAGCATAAATACCTTAGCCTCGGGCGAGACTCCTGGTTTGGGAGGAAACTGCACCTCTGTGGCCTTGAGAATAGTGTTCTCTTGCAGGATGTCCTGCTGGGACTGGTTATGACCGAACGGCTGTGCGGAGAAAGACAAAAAAAGAGATGAGAAGAGAGACTTGTGCATCTCAACATACAAAGAGAAGTGTCACAGTATCATTTACCTTCTTCCCATAGAGGCACTGGTAAAATATAACACCAACTGACCAAACATCCACTTTGTTAGAGATCTTAGGTGGCTCTTTTCCAACCACAAAGCATTCTGGGGGAAGATACCTGGACCGCGAGAAGAAATGCTGAGATGAGTTTTGCAATGATAGCTCAGCTACTTTTTTATACTTGTTAACTAAAAATCAGGGTCAACTTTATTGGCACCAACAATTACACATATAAGCACATCGATATGTGTGCATCCACTCACCAGTATGTTCCCGCCCCCTGTGATGTCAGCTCCATGCCGTCCACCCCATAGTTATCATCATCCATAATCTTGGACAGGCCAAAGTCTGTGATTTTAATCTCTCCACATGCTGTGCCATTGACCAGCAGGATGTTACCTAGCCAAACACGGGAGTCAGTACTTCTGTTTACACCTCATTTACATTCATCTCGGGAGACGCTGTGTTCACAAAGCTCAACTAGTAGGAAATAGTACTAGCGATGCCAAGTTCATACGTTTAATACCCATGAAAACACAGACATGCCAATATAAGGTCTGCGGGTGTAGGTGTCAATACCTGGTTTGAGGTCGTAATGGATGATTGGTGGGCGGATTTCATTTAGGTACTTGAGGGCGTTGACAACTTGCATTATGATGGATCGAGCCTCTTTCTCTGACATTAGCTTGTGTTGTTTTAGGTAGAAATCCAGATCGTTCCCCTCGCAGTACTCCAGTACAGTGCAGAATCTAGAGAAAATATACACATTTTAACAATGAAGTTATTATGCACTACTTAGCTTTAAAAAATGAAAAATGCAGACATTTCAACAAGAGCGCAATTACTCACGAGTCGGTATCCAGTGAGAAATAGTCATACAGTTTAACTATCCTGGGATGGTCTAGCTCCTTATGGATCCTATATTCTCGACACGCGTGTCTGAAACAACGTTAGTCAATAATAGCATATGTAATTCATATTTTCTATATGAATTAAAAGAAAATGGCATTTTATAAATGTTTGCAAAACATTTCCTAGCAAGCCTGTGAGCTGTTTGCATTAGTCAAAGCAAAGATGTTTGCATTACACTTACTTGTGATAGTTCTCCTTCTTCTCATCCCTCCAGTTTTTATTAAGCTGGTGAATCTTCACAGCCACATACCTCTGCTCAGTCAAATCAAAGGCCTACAAAAACATAAGTTTAAAAAAAATATATAACTTATGTAGAGGTAAAAAAGGATGAATATTAACTCTTTCCCGCCATTGACGAGTTATTTCGTCAATTAAAGTGCACCTATGTCATTGTTTAAAAACAATGTTATTTTGTGTTTTTGGTATAATACAATGTGTTTGTGTGGTTTATGGTTAAAAAACACATTATTTTCCATATATCGTAATTTTTTTAGCTCCAGATATACTGCCTTCCTCAAACGCTTTGATTTTGTACAAAACTCATTGATATGAAAAGCGTCGTCCCCCTGATTGGCCAGCTAATCTGTACATTGTGATTGGCCTGAATACCTCTGACGTCAGCTGGAAATGTGTCGCTCCTTACCATGTTTGAAAGATTCGCACACAATGCAATGCTGACAGGAGTTAACTTACAGGCTGTGAGAAAGCAGGAGGAATTATGATACTGTCGATCTTGTCCACGTCAACAGGCCCAGGAAGTAAACTGTTGCAGTCCAAGAAAAAAGATTTACGTTGGAAACGATAACTCGCGTCATCGTTTACTTTGGGGTTTGTACCTTCTGCATATCTTTAACATGTACTAGGGTTCCCACACTTTAGTTAACTTCAAATTCAAGGACTAAATGTGGGGACACTTTCAAGGGAGATCAAGGTAAGATCGTGTTACCTTCTAAGATACATTGTTACAGTTCCCTTTCGAGGAAACTCGTGCTGCATCACTGCGTTGACACTTTGGGATTTAAAAGTGGGTCAAGGGGTAAGTGCGTTTGAATGTGTATATCAAATTCAACCAATGGTGAGGCTTAACGACAAAGACAGGGTGACGCGGGAGCCAGGAAGTATATCGCTATCTGAAATATTGCCAAAGACGGCGTTACACAGATGCAATGGCAAGGGAGACGGAGCGGAGTTACATACATAACCAAAGATGTTTTTATTTGTCAAACACAGCTATGCAAAAAACATTCACATACTGAAGTTATAAGCATTTGAAGCGAACAGTTTAGCACGTGTGCTTAAAAAGTCTAAAATTTTTATGATATTATCCTACACTACACAGGGAACGATATGGATTTTTTCCCCAGAAAAAATATATTTTCAAAAACTTCCCAGGGCCTTGATTGTTATTTTTCCCCCAGATTCACAAACTTTCAAGGATTTCAAGGACCCGTGGGAACCCTGATGGACACACTCACCCCGGATTTCCGCTGCATTACGCTCCGCACTCCGCCGTCCGCCAATACCCACCAGTTCCATATTTGTTGCAGAGCGGCTGCGTGCTAAAGTGACGAGGACCCATGAGGTCTCGCAAATTCACGTGATGATCGCGCGATATCTAGTTCTGTCTCCACCCATTATGACATTAAATTATGACGTTTTGCTGGACCAGCCCAGATCACAACACGAGATCTCGCGAATTCAGGTATGATCACGCGATATAGTTATGGCTCCGCCCTGCGGAGCTGTCCGGCAAAAATAGAAGCTCTGCGTATTTGTTCCGGAGGGCTGCGGATGGCCGGATCTGTGACGGATTCGGAATGCAGTCAGTGGAAATACACACATTGACTTGAATGGAAACCAATTGACTCCGGCGCCGTTCCGCAGTCGGTGGAAATCCGGGGTCACACACCAAAGGAAATGTAAAATCGTGAATCGGAAGGTAGTTGCTCTTTAAGAGAAAACGCTTCCAAGCCAATTACAAGTTTTTAAGGCAATCCATATTTTCACTATAATCCACTAGGTGGCGCTCTTACCCAACTTATAAAACACTAAAGCACCCACTATATCCAAAAACAGTAAAAACTATGTATATATTTTGATAATGGTTCTAAATGTGATCTCTAAAAAAATCTCCTTTACAAAAATGCAATGATCTCAGCTTTTTGTTCAAAATGTTGTATTTTTTAAGAAACCTACCTATATTTAAGAGGTCATAAAAAACAAATGAAGACAGGATAAAAACTATTTAAAGAAGAGAGTCTGTTCCTATATTTTTTTATCTCACATTTTTCTGGAAGTCATTCAACTTTTTGAAAATCATATATGCTGGCTTGCAATCTTTTTAAAAACGCTGGCGGGGAAAGAGTTCATCAAAAATATTTGTATTTTTCTGTATTTTTGTTAAGAGAGAAAAGTTGAAACAGAAGGTGAAGGTCCAAAAGGGTAGCCTGGGTGCCAGCCGATCTTAGCCCCGCCCACAAGATTTTGTAAACGGGAAGATGGGTCTGGGGTTTCTGCGTTGAGGAGCTACTATGCTAGGACAAACGCTGGTCGAACCAATCAAATTGTCAGGGGTGGCTTTATACGATGATGGACAGATAATCAACAGTAACGTAATGAACCACGTCACCAAAGAGTGCGTGTGTTGAATGGCTGCCGCTGTAGAGTTCAGATGTGTGGATTCTGACATTGAGTCTGTTCTAAAAGATATCGACAGAGCATTGATTTTAAAAGAGGAACAGAGAAATGCGAGCAGGGCATTTGTTGATGTTTTTGCCGTCCTTCCTATTCGGCAAAAGTTGGTTGCAACTGAAATGGCTAACGTTATCACGGCGATGCAACTCAGCGTGCACGACGAGATGGATATAATTAGCGGTCGTTGCCAGCTTCTTTTCGGAAGCCCGGAATCGTGGTTGCTGAATAAGTGGAGGGACATGCTAGGCTCCAATATTTTCAAGCAAACGTAATGGGTATCATCGTGGATGAAGTTCACCTAACGTACAAATGGTAAGAGATAGTCTTACTCTATGACTTAGTTAATACTTCATGTTGTGATATAAACGAAATGTTGTAAACATAATAGGTGTTGATGTACATTCACTAAATCACAATGTTAGTGTCATTGTAGCGAAATAACTAGCAGTTCGGTCAGGCTGCAAAGACGTAATTTCAACATACGTCACACACTCCGTTGCTCTGATTGGTCGTAGGTCTATCCAATTGAGTGCAGAGGCATTTTTCGGTTGAGACACGCCTCATAATTATTGCTCAATGGAGCGGTATCAGACTAGACTAGAATTGAGTATGGCAACGTCAGGCTACCAAAAGGCTGCTATGAAATTCAAGAAACAACCAATCATTCTGTATTTTTTGGCAGCATCACAGATCTTCTCTCACCTTATAAACCTCACTGAAGCCTCCTCTACCCAGCAGATGCAGGAGCAGGTAACGGTCATTTAGCGTGGGATGATCTTTAAACCTAAGGGTCAGAGAGACAGTCACATCACAATAGATAAATCCAGCATAAGCTTTGTAATGATTAACCTCTGAGGATCTAAACTTAAGGTCGTTAGAGGAACAGAGGAAAGATAGAGGAGCATACTGGGAATTATCTTCATTGTGGATTCTCTTGAGCTCTCGAATGTGAAGATTACGCACACGCTCCAACCGCTCCAACTCCACCTGAATCTCCGCTTCCTCCTGTCAAACACACACATCACTTAGACATGCACACCTATTACCATGACAACATCAATTCCATCTCATGCGTCATATATATCTGAAGACGCAAATACCTTCTTCAGGTGGCCGAGTCTCAATTTAAATATTTCTTCCTGCTCGTGGTATTCTGCTAATGATAACCTGGGAGCACAATGATAAACAGTGAATCACTATTACAAAACTACTACAACCAAACTACACAAAGCCCATCAAAAAGCAAGCTTACATCTCGTTCTCAGCGCCGTTGCTTTTGCTCTTGCGTTTGTTGGGTTCCAGGTTCGGAGGAGGAGTCTGGCTGGCGTTGGGCGGCTTCTTTTTCATCAGAAGTTTCCGCTGCCTCTCGATGTCCTCTCGCTGAGCATTCACTCGCTCTTGTTGTCTACAAACACATGCAGTAAAAAATTAGTGATGATTTCAGGATATAAATACAAAAAAAGTATGTAAAAGTCATCAGTACACAGCCATCTAAATATGACCAATACAAGTATGATGAAATGCCACAAGATTTTAAAGCTACTTTCTAATTTCTAATTGTACAAGTTTTGGTTGATAATATATTCAGAGTAAATTATACCAGAAATCTAATATTGCTTTTTCCAAGCCATTTTCTCTTCACATACACAAACTGAGCAGATTTTGCAAGTATGTGTATGCGACAATAAAGCATCTGAAGTATCTACACGTGCGGCCCACATACTTGACTAGGTTCTGAAAGGCATAGCCATCTGTCCACTGCTCGGTGAAGGACGCTCCGTGTCTGACGGTGGTGAAATGGCCGAGACGCAGCCGGTCCTGCATGCTCTTTTCCCTGCATGCAATTTTCTCCTGCTTGGACTGAAAAACAAACACAATTTAGGAATTATATAAAATGCACTATATGTACCGAACTCGATATATGCTAGCACAAACATCCTGGTTTTGAAAGACACCAAACCATGACACTGTTAGCATCTATTCAAACACATTAACATGCACACCCACCTTTTCAATAAGCAGTTTCTTGCTCATGGTTACACATTTGTTGAGTCGTTCTTTACACCGTTCCAGCAATTTCTGTTGCTCGTCGATCTGTCTGCGCAGGTCACAGTTCATCTGCGATGCACAAACCCATCAACATGAGCTTATTCTTCAGTAGACCAAAATCAAATCTAAAACTTTAAAATTTCTGTTCCTTTCTAAAATTACTTGGTAACTAAAGATCATACCCTGAGCAGGTCATCAATACGTCCCTCTTTCTTCTCCAGATCTGAACTTTTACTGCTCTCCAGCGCTGCTAACTTCTCCATTGTCAACTCCGACTGAAACCAAAAATTAAGGTGAGTGGCAGGTTATAAAAGATTTTAAAGTCTCTGTAACTGTGAATGTGCTTCGTATGTGCACAGTAATGTTGTGTTACCTGTGTGGTTCGGTGCTGGGTGTGTGTGGAGGCTGGCTTGTGGAGACAGGAGGAATGGGAGTGGTCTGTGTTCACGGAGCTTATAGAAGAGGGGCTTCCTTGCTGCACCTGTCAATCAAAAACAAGCAGTCTGAGAGGATCAGCAAAAAATATCACACTATAGATACAGGAGGGCCTGCCTGTTTTATTATTAGACATTTAAAAACATGGGTTAGTGGCATTTTAAAAGATAACTTGTTATGGAAATCATCACATTTCACCAGTTTCTGTATTAACCACTGGAATGTTATGTTAGGGCACTAAATGAAATTCATACTGGCTACATAAGATTTGTGAAGGAACAGAAAGGTCAAGTAGTAAAAGACTCACAGCAGCAGGGTTTGAAAGAGAGTGCTGAGGCGAGGAGCGCACCACTGGAGGAATGCCACGCGCTGGGCTAGTGCCAGTACCACTGCCCCCTGCGAACTGCATGCAAACAAAGCCAGTAACAGAGTTCAGAGCCAACAAAAATAAGCATGACAATTAAGCTTGATTTAATCACTTATGACCTATGATTAAATCGCTTTAGTTAAATTACAAGTTAGTGTGAAAGCACAAGAATGGGCGTTAAATGGCTGTTAATTGAAAAACAGCTGACAGCTGTATCTCACAGACAGAGGCTGTTTAATACAACTGGTATTAAAGGAATATTCCATTTTCTTAAAAGAAAAATCAGACAATTCACTCACCACCATGTCATCCAAATGTTGATGTCTTTCTTTGTTCAGTCGAGAAGAAATTATGTTTTTTTAGGAAAACATTGCAGGATTTTTCTCATTTTAATGGACTTTATTAGACACCAACAATTAAAACGTAACTCAACACGTAACAGTTTTTTTCAACGGAGTTTCAAAGGACTATAAACAATCCCAAACGAGGCATAAGGGTCTTATCTAGCAAAACGATTGTCATTTTTGACATAAGAAATAAAAAATATGCTCTTTTAAACCACAACTTTTCGTCTAGGTCCGGTCCAGCGCGACCTAACGTAAATGCGTAGTGACGTAGGAAGGTCACGTTACATATATAAAAGACATTTGCGGACCATTGTAAACAATTAACTGACACAAAGACATTAATTAGTATCAGTTGACATACAACAACGTAAGAACGGTCCTCTTTCAACACACTTGTAAACACTGGGGCGGAGTTTCGCGTTCGTCTTCTGTGACCTCTTGACGTCATGACGTATTGCCTGGGGCCACGCTGGCGCATCACGACCAGATCTAGACGAGAAGTTGTGCTTTAAAAGTGTATATTTGTTATTTTTCTTGTCAAAAATGACAATCGTTTTGCTAGATAAGACACTTATGCCTCATTTGGGATTGTTTATAGTCCTTTGAAACTCCGTTGAAAAAAACTGTTACGTGTTGAGTTAAGTGTTAATTGTTGGTGTCTATTTAAGTCCATTAAAATGAGAAAAATCCTGCAATGTTTTCCTCAAAAAACATAATTTCTTCTCGACTGAACAAAGAAAGACATCAACATTTTGTTGAGTAAGTTACCTGGATTTTTCTTTAAAGAAAATGGAATATTCCTTTAAGATGTGTTTTGGTCAATTAGATCACAAGTGGACAACGCTAAATACAGGTGTAAACAGGGTATGAAATGTTTTAAAGCTTATCCACTGTCAATGAACACAGGCCTACCTCAAAATAATCACTGATTTTGTGGCCTCTGGCTCCTCCTTTGCCTGGGAGAAAGATGGTGGATATGTTTTAGAATATGGTTGGAATGTGAACAACTGTCACGTTTTATAAATACTTGGATGTGGAACGCACTGATTCTTCAAATCACTGTGTCAATGGTGATCCTCAAATCAACTCACCCTGGTTGTCATAAGGGTCTCCTTTCCTTTTACGTGGTCTCTGATCATTGGATTTCTTCTCGGGCGTCTGGAGAGAGAACAATGACCACAGAGGGAGAAAGACACAGAATGAGAGAGAATTCATGACATCACCTCATTCCACAACCCTATCCATTCCTGAAGTTTCCATTTAAATGTTAATCACTACTACATGCTCATGCAACCTCATGAAAACACTAGAGGCCAACATCTGCAGACTACCCTAAAGCCCATGTTAAAGGCGTGCGAGAGCTCTATACTGTAGATGATCCGTAGCCTGACGTGCACCTCACCAAATTTTTAACAGCGCGTCAGTTCTACGCAGACCGCAAGCGCTGTGATTGGTCCACTAGAAATCCTCCCGTCAGGTAAAAAACCTGTGTCGTAGGTATTTCCATTTGCGATGGTAAGAACAAAGATGGGCCAGGTTGAGGAGTGATTTAACTGCAAAATTAGTCGCTGTTTATTTACTTCCATCACTGCCGGTCTTCTCAAAACATACACAAGTTGCTGTTTCTTCTTTGTTTGTGGGTTAAACTTTCCAGGCTGCTTCTTCATTGACGTTGCTCTGCTGCTGTGGTTACACGCGTGGATACTGCCTACCAACGGTCTGCATGCGTGTTTGGATGTCGACGCGGACGACACAGTGTAACCTACGCCGTCACAGCTACGCACAACTATAATGAGCCCTTAATAGATCAACTAGATAGATTAGCAGACTAAGCAATATAAACGAAAACCAACTTGTTTTTAACAAGGTAGCTGATGACACTTATTTTATGTTCTTGTTTGTGCTTCACATCTAGGACTGGGACAATAAATCGTGAGATTCTCCAGGAAATGCCTGGAGGGCATATTTACACCACTTTCCTTCAAACCTTTTCATGTATTTTCATAATATTAAGAATATTTATAATGATGATGTTTGACAAGTTTTGCTTTTTTAAATGCATGTTATAAAGATTGATAAGTACGTCCTACTGATCAAAGATTCATAGTACATAAAAGAGCTGTGCGTAATATCGCCTTTGTCAGGGCTCGAAATTGCGACCATTTTGGTCGCATATGCGACCGAAATTTAATATGTGCGACCTTAAAATATATTTGGGAGCATTTGTGCGACTGCCCATTTTGTTGTGACGCGAGTTGATTGTGATCCTGCGTGCTGGCGCTGTCCCAGGTTCAGTGTTCTCTCCAACGTTACATAACCAATCAAATTTCACCATTACGTTCTTGCGTTTAATGAAGACCGCAGATTGGCTAATATGAGCGTCAGTCATTCCTTGTTGCCGTGAAGCGCGGAAATGTGAAAAGACGAACGCGTCGCGAGCATTGAGAGCGAGCCGATTACAGCCAATGTTATTACTATATTTTTTGACGACGATCCGGATTCAAATGTAACTCCACCACCGGAAAATACGAGTTGACGTTAAACCTTTCAGAGAGAGTGGCTTAAAGATTTCGAGTGTCTCCGCTATGAAAATGTAACTTACTGTGTTTACTGTAAATCCTGTAAAACGGCGTTAATGGCGGAATCAAAACATTTTAAGCGCCAGACGTACCTTGCTTAAACATGGCGAAAGTGCCAAAAACACAAGACGTGTCATGACAAATGTGATTATTATTGATGGAGACACAGACCTGTCTGTCAAAGTGTGTTTGATGGTGTATGTGCGCATGCGCTGGTGAATGGACATTCGACAAACATCCTTGTGGTCCATGTTGCTGTGGAATACCACAATGCTGATGGTATGTTTTTGTTGTATTTTTTAAAACATTGCCTATTTAGTAGTAAAAGCATCCTGGTAATGCAGTTATCAATACCAATATATATTAGCCTTCTATATTAGGGTCACCTTTGTAATTTCACAATTAATCAGTGTTTTACGTGTTTGCTAGATTTTCTATGTAATCTTAATCATGTTACCTGTAATTGTTAAATTATTATTGCTGCTATACTATTTCAACAGCATTTGGGTATTAATTTATGAATTTATGCAGCAAAAAATAAAATAAAATAAAATAGAAGACCAACTTTTAAATGCTGGCCATAGGACGTGTAAAGCCCGGTGGTGGTGTTTTATTTTTAATAAAATAAATCTATTAACATTTACATTGTAGTTGTGGTGCTTTTTAATTTTTGGAAGGATGCGCCTACATTTTTGCTGGTGCTCCTAACTCTTTAAAGTTGGGAGCACCAGTGCTACCAAATAAAAAAGTTAATTTTGAGCCCTGGCCTTTGTGATTCAAAAATCGATATCAGTCAGGCATTATTAGTATGGGGAGAGTTTTTCGGTTTGCCCAAGCCATAGCTAATGGCAGGCAAATCTGTTTCGAAAACAGCCTTGCTGTATAAAATAAACACCACACTTTTAAATGCTTGCATAACAAAGAAGTATAAATGTGCATGATTTACAAAATTCAAGTGCAGGGCTCAACATAAAGGACGGCCCAATGCCCCGGGGCCAGTGTGAGAGACACTCGGGCCAGTAAACAGTATTGGCACTGGCTTCGCCCTAAGTCACTAAAATATTTTTTCTGCCTGTGGCCTTTTGACTATATGCAGTCTTATGCAAGGTTACCATCACATTTTAAGCATCGCAAACATTAACTTCTCAGCAATGTCATGAGGTTTCTTCTAACTAATTGGTTGTTGTGGACACAGTTGCAGGTTACGTAAGCTAGTAGAGCCAAAAGACACTAAGATCGTGCCGACAGCCTCTAATTATAAGGCAAAACGAAAAAAAGTAATTATTTAAAATCTTGTAAGCAGACCTTTACACGATGAAAGAAACGATGCAATGTTTTGCACAGTTTGCCATCAGTTTCCAGAAAAAGTCGGGAGCCTTTTTCATTGGATCAAGCAACTACAGTAAATAAAGCTTCGAAGCTAATGAGCATTGTCTTAACAAATGATGAATATGTATACAATTATATTTGACTTTTGAATTATTATTTTAAATATGTGACACTGAAAATTCTGGCAGGGCAGGTGAAAACCTAAACCACTGGCCTGACTGGGCCAATATATACAATTCTTTGCATTGAGCCCTGAAGTGTCTGCTTAAAAAAGGGAGGGCAACAAAATAAGTCAAAAAATAAAGGAAACCACCTTTCCAACCAGACGCCCCAGTGCAACATTGCTGGTTAAATTAAAACATGGCGCCAAATAAACCAAACCTGCCCTGAGAGATTATCTCGATTCAAAAATAAATTCACATCACAAGGACCAAATCGGTACTAACCTCCAGCTCTTTGTCACTGAGAGAGCCCACGCTGCACAGGCTCTGGTTAGATGACTCGTTGGGTCCAGAACCCTGCAGAGAGGAAGAAGACAAATGACTAGATTTACAGTGTTTCAAAAACTGCCAGGGTTTAAAAGGCTGCAAAAGACAAACTCCTGCCCAATTCTGTCTCTAATTCCCTCATCATTGCATGTTGGCCTGAAGGAAAATAAATTATCAACTACGAAAGGGTTGGAAGGAGACCTGCAGGGAAACACAAACGGCGTTCAACAAGTGATAGCATTTCGAGGAAAGAGAGGCTTTTTTTAAAATAATTTCATACGCATGTTATTAATAGACACTTAAATAATTAAATAAAGCCTGACGCAGTGACAGATGCTGATCATTCTGGTCAGGTCAGGCTAAAACCCTCCACAATCCAATAACACGGCGATAAATGCGCTCATGCGGTGCACCTACTGCTGTTTCTTAAACAGAGACTAAAGAGATTGTGACCACTATGATCAGCATCTATCTTCTGAGTTAATGACCAGTTAAATCCCTGATAAAATCTAGCTTGCTTGATATTATTTCTCAGTCCATGGCATGGACTCTTATAAATAAATGATATAAATGCAGTCACATATCAAAAATGCTAATTGATTACCATGGTGATTTACATTTATGCACTTGGCAGACACACTTATAAAAAAGCAAAATCAAGTGCATTCAATCAATATTTCTATATATCAGTATGCGTGTTCCCTGGGAAACAAAACCACAACCTCAACTATCAAGTATCTAATAAAGTATGTTTTTAAGGGGTAAACACTTGAATGACTACAACATAAAATGCGAGCGTCTATTAAACGCAAATCATTTTGAGAATGAAACGGCACATTATATTTACTAAAGCGAGGACAAATACAAAAATTACACATTCAGTGTCAAGTTACTCCACAAAATGAATACTACCGTATTTTTCGGTCTATAAGCCGCGTTTTTTTCATAACTTGGCTTGTGCTGCGTCTTATAGTCAGGTGCACCTTGTAAGTCAGTATGAATTAATTTTGACATTTATGAGGCAAGAGACAACATTACCGTCTATAGCCGCGAGAGTCCGCTTCTGTATTTATGTAATTCATTGGATTTAGTAATTTGGAATGACGAGTATGCTAACTTAACGCTAGTTGGCTTGTTCGGTTAATTTAGCCAATTCAACCTTCCAGGTAAGTTCTTATGCTATGGTTTATCGTTTAAATAACTGATAATATTACTTTAAAGGCGGAGTCCACGATGTTTGAAAACCAATGTTGATATTTGAAATCACCTAAACAAACACGCCCCTACCCCAATAGAATCTGGACCTTCTGTTGATAGACCCACCCCACACATACGCAACCCGGCATTCGATTTGATTGGCTATAAGTGTGTTTTGGTAGTGGGCCCGTCTCCTTTTCCAAAGCGTTTTTCAAACATCGTGGACTCCGCCTTTAACGTACAGACATCCATTCAGCCTGCTGTTCTGTTTGCTATTGTTTAGGTGAATAACTTGCCTTTCCAGATTAAATGTCTGTTCTTCGCCTTGGATTTTGTGAAATAATTTTCTAAATAAACACAACGTATAGTCTACTGTGACTTCGTCTTAATGACGCATTTTTGAATTATGCTGCTTATACTCCGATGCGGCTTATATACTGGAAAGTACAGTAGTTTATCAGACAGAAATGTCGAAGGGAAATATTAAGTCACCCATTGTTTAGTCACCATTTTTAATCTTGTTAAGTCTTACACACCTCCAACAGATGAGAGCAAGAATGGCAGGTGTGACATCCTCTACCACAATAAAAACTATTCTCAAGGGAAGTCTAAAACCATTTTTACATAGCACGGTGATGCAAGAAAATTGCCATAAATTGCCATCTGTGTAAATGCAAACATGTCCCGGAATCGATCACCGGATCAAACCCAGGATGGGGACATTGCTGGGATCAGTCACAGAACACGCCCAAATGGCAGGAACAATGCCCTAACGCCCCATTCAGACAGCCAACGGCAAGCAGTAGCAGAGCGACGCGATCTCATTCATTTCAATGGAAACCTGGCGACTTCTGGCGACACGAGCGAAAGTGACCGTTGGCTAGAGCCCTGTATTTCAGCCCGAGCCCGACGGGGCCCGACCTGTTTACGCCCTTCGGGTCGAGTGTCGGGCCAATTTTAACGTCACAGCAGATACGCGGGCCGGACCTCGGGCTTATTTAGGCTTCTCCATCTTTTTATATTTTTCAATTTAATTAAAAGAACCTTTTGACAGACATTGATGATTGCAAAACAAACATAGGAAGACGTTTAACCTATCGCATGAGTCCGCTACGCACAGCCACACATTTACAATGCAGCTGTTGCGTATAACAGCAGGACCTTCAGCGCACCAGGAAAAATTATAAATGGAGTACTAGATTAAAACCTTGGACACTGTACATAATCTATGCAGACAGCATCCAAGACATAATCTATAAAAGACTTCTCCCTGTAGTAATTTCGTGTAAGAAGGGTGTGTCTTTATTTCTTGTTTGTGTATGTTTCAACTTTTTTTCTTAGTTTAACTGTTGGATGGATACATGAATAGCCATGTTCTGTGGTTAAGTCCTTACATTTAAAAAAAATGTATATGCATTGCGAAGTTGTTAGATAAGGTAGCATGCATGTTTATTCTGTTTCATGTTTATTTCGTTTCGTTTTATATAGCCCTTTTTATTTTTTTATTTCTGCGCCCGTTGCAACTGCGAGCAGCAGAGCAACCTGCATTCGCTTTTTAAAAATATAGTGTGTTTATAATAAACGTTTAAACTAACATTGTGATATGCTGAAAATATATATTTTATATTGTTGTTATTATAGGCAAGTGAAGTGTTGATTTGAGAGGCTCAATTCATCAAACATGTCGTCAACTTGCTGTCGGCTGCTAACAGCTTATAATAAAAAACTTTAACAAACAAAAAATGCTCTAAAATGTTAATAAAAAAAGAAATATAACTATTTTGTCATTTAAAACGAAACTGAACTGCTTTAATTGCTGCAAGAGTACAGCTGTACAACCTGTGTAAGGAGTTATTTTTTGCTATTTCTGCGGATTTCTTTTGCAAAATCTATGCGGAATTTTGCAGAATAATTTAAAATGTTTTAAAACGATCCAAAATATTACAAAATATGCGCTGTGAATATTACAAAAAATAAAATATTTTATAACTATATTATACATTTTATTAAAGGATTACCCTGAATTAAACTGGACCAACATGAACCAACAGATAATGGATAATGTGCTGTCACGACCATAGAGTTTTATATAAATTACATATATTACTGTCTACAGTGTAAGAGTAAAAAGAAAAAGCTTCTCATAATGAATGTAGCATATAGCAAGATAATTTCATCAGTTTAACAACACAATATTTATATATTTATCTTGTAAACGGATTTTAAATAATAAATAATTGTCGCGTCAAGAGAGACGATAGAGATCTCATTAACTTCTCCGCAGTAAGTTTTATTTCAAATTCAAGTTTACATATTAAATAGGCTATTAATAAGTTTGTGTTTCTCTCATAAAAACCTCACAGCAGACAGCACAGACGTCTACTCACAAACACAATGCAGTGATGCGGACACAGATTCCTAATGGGGAGAATTAAAAAGTTCGGACTCGGGTCGGACTCGGGCTGAGAATTCTGATAAGCTGTCGGACAGGGGCCGGGCTAGGGCCTAAGCGTCTCGGGCCAGGGCCGGGTCAGGGCCTAGATTTCCGGCCCGTGCAGGGCTCTACCGTTGGCGACCGTATGGGCGTGTCCAGCGACGCAAGAAAGTTAAGAAAAGTTTAACTTTATGCAAATGTCGAGCGACTTTCGGGAGCGACTACCAATGAGAACAAGGCAGTGGAGTTCACGTCATCCTTCTCTCATCAGTTACTGGGGTGGATGGTACTCATTTGTTTATGACAAGCAGATTTAGAAACGCCTCATTGAAAGAGACAAGCGGCACACAGCGATAACGTCGCTGGCTGTCTGAACGAGGGGTAAGAGATTGTCCACGACTACAAGCTGTAACTGAGACTGGCCGCTAACTTAATAGAACGATGTGCAATGTGCTAGTTTATGATTTAATCTGAAAAAATGAACATGTGTGGATTCTCAGGAGAGAAATCACAGATAAGAAGCAAACTTAAATGCTGCAGGATCTTTACAGGAATCGGGATATGTAAATGCATGCACGAAAAATCACTGGCAGTGTGAATGAAAGAAAATCATACAATCCCGAGACACATCATCAGCGTTTTTCTGGAATCTCTTTTTGAAAAGGTCTTAAGGAGGATAGTCATTTAAACCAAAAGAGATCTGCTTGCTAAATTTACACTTTAATGACATGCATGAGCTTGTGTGGAAAATGGCAGAAAATAAAAGCGTTATTCAGACAGCAGGAGCAGTAAGGCCAGGGAGAGGAAAAAATGAACTTAAACATGAACGTAGACAGGCACAGAGCCAAAGCAAACATACAAATGAGTCCTGGAATTAAGAAGGAAAGACAGAATGATGCTGCAGATGCTGTATGGATGGATGGATGAGGTCTGATGCAAGTGGGAAGGTATGTGCAGGAATTTGTAATTATCATAAATAAATAAGATCGTAGTGATGAGGCAGAAATATTTCAATGAGACCGGACAGACCTTGGCAACTCCGACTCCAGTGAAGCGCGCCTCCAGCAGCTCCTGCCTGCGAGGATCCAAGCTGTGCAATTCCTCCATCATGGCTGTGAGAAAGAGAGGAAGAGTTTGCATTACATTATGTAGTCATAGTGATGTTGACAGATTGACAAGACAGTGATGTGTGTGACAAGTTGAGTCATATGTACCTAATGCCCTACATGTTTTCGAGACCATTCTGAGACCAAGTCACCCCCCTCAACCCCCATCTACCACAGTATACTCATCATTAGTTCACTCCCGCCCAAAGCGATACTGTATGGAGGAAAATGTGCAAGATTTTTTAGAGACTGATTTCCATTCTCAACCACACAGAACATGTAAACTACCAAACATGTTATTAAATGTTAAATTCCAGTAGTTTTGCTATTTGTTCAACCCCAAAATAAATGCAATCACTGCAAAGGCAAACACTTATACAATAATAACTAATATTGTCTGGGGATTTGTCTAAAGCGGAAAAACACCATGAAACCCTATATGTTTCCTAACCAAGAAAAACTATTAAAACATTAGAGAGCTTACAGAGTTGTTTTACTTGAGTCAAATTCATTGCACATCCAACATGTTTTAAACACACAATTTCAGAAAAAAGCCCAAGAATAACCTTACATTTGCAGAATGCCGTTTATTTTTACACTTTAACATGATGAATTAGCATGGTTATTAAGCTAGCATCCTAGCTACATCATGATATGTGTGTGACTGACTAAAATAATCGATAACAAATCCAAACAAATACCAGCTTGCGGAAGAAATACATTAACAAATAACAAAAACACAAAAAATATATATTAAATAACATTTCAGTCACTATTTACCCATCGATTTTGCTTCTATTGTCTGTTGTTCTTCCGTAGACATGAAAATATCCCGGTCTAACCCTTTAAACGTGAACATCTGTCTTTGTACCTGTGATATCGGTGTCTTTCCGCCCTTTTGCTGTTAAATTTGGTTTCTTTCTTCGACCGTTCTCCTCTTATGGTCTCCCGTCTCGCCCTTCCCGCCTCAGCCCGACATTTCAGCGCTGGGCCTCAGTCGAATCCCCGACCCCCGCCTGCGCTCGATGCCTAGAATGTCGCTAGGGGACGCCAGCTCCGCGTCCTACTGTGGGCCGAGGACTGCTAGACCTCAGATGACTTGATGTGGGGCTTGATCTCCCGAACCCGCCTTTCTCCGCTGGCCTCTTCGATGTCAATTTACTGCCAGATTTAGGAAATGTGGCACCTCACCGCAGAATTTTACTTAGAGATTTCCTCTACGAACGTTGTCGATTTACTTTTAAATGAATAAATCTTGGTGGTGTTATCAGATATCAGTTTATCTTGGTTGTCGTCCCTGCTCCGGGTCAGCACCGAACCGGGATCCGGTCCTGGAATGATAAAATTGCTCTTTAAATTCCGTTCCGCCCGCACACCTCGATTGCAAAAGATCGGTTGTTGTAGCTTGACATATTGTTATTGGAATCTGATTCGTGAATTCAGAATCAATTCGGTTCGATTCTATTTTTTTTGCAATGTAAACAATAATCAGTAAATCTCATATTTTCTCGTGAGATTGTGCAAGACTTTTCTACCTTTCGACCACGCCCATATACACTATTCAGTACTTATCAATGAAAGTACCCCTCAATATAATTTCGTGCATTTTCATTGTTTGATAGCGCCTTGCTTTGCAAATAAATAAAATATCAACTTTACTACAGTGTACAGTGGCATCAGGATTGTACAGTGATGGTATCAAATGGTATTATTTTGAAAAGTACAATAAAATTGACATTGTGCTCACTAATCTATAAATACTTATTTGCAGTTGAGACTTACAATCAACTGACATCTTTTGGACTCATTAAGTGGCAACATTTAGGGACTTTACATTAAGATATGATAAATAATAGCAAACAATGTTAATACATTTATAGACCCTTACATGCACATGGTCTTTTTTGATAGCAATACAGTCCAAGCTTGTGCACCTGGAACTCTGTTTTAAAAAATGTATTTTTGATGGAGTAAAGACTTACTTAGAGCCAAGTAGATCAATTGTTTTGTATTTGGAAACAAATCGATAAAGGATACTATGAAACTGGATATGATAAAGGTTAGGCAAAACTTTTATATTGGACAATGAGACAAATTGTCATTTATTATCATTATGAAGAAAGAGCTTTTACTAATTTTGTTTTCAGATAAAACCTGGGTTCTTGATCCTGTTCTTGGATAGCTACTTTTCTGGAGAATATCCAACTTTAACCATTTAATCACAGTTCTTATCTTTTAAAGTTTAGGCATGTTTGTAGAGTCAGGAAGGTAGACCTCTATTAGTAGGATTGAGTACCCCTAAATACAATGTTGAAATGCATGAGAAGGACAATGAAGAAGTATTTTCAAAATAAGCTTGACTATGAAAGTTTAGATTTAATTCATACATTAACAATTTTTAAGACTGAAAGTTTATACATTTCTGTGACTTCCAAACTTGGAAATCACAACTATTAAATTCCTGGCCTTCCAAAACCATGAGAAATCAGTTGTGATGTCATAACCAATGAGAATTATTCATACAAGATATATGAAATCCAGCTTTTGAGACGTACTCTGAAAATTTTCAGCACATGAACACATTTATAATTTACAGTCTCTCTACAGCCCCAACCGAACTTCTTGTTACAGGAAGAAACGCGTTCAAAAAAGAAAAAGCACTATTCATAAAAGCGCATGGTCTTAATAAATAATCAACATAAAATGTAAAATAAAAACTGATGAAATAAGTAAAGGAGTTGGAGAGGTTGATACTTAAACAAGCTTTTACGTATGTTCAACAGCATCCTTGTTTATTTGTAAAATTAAAATAAACATCTTTAAAAACATTAGTTAATGTGACGAATGGGCAGTTAGGAGTCCACTAATGCGTCATGGGACCTAAAGTCTTCCAACATCCTTTTCAAGCAGACTCCATAAGACTGAACATTTGTTCACTTGAGAGCATTCAGCACGGTCTCCGATTTATATAAAAAATGCAGTTCTGTGAACTCTTGCAACCTGTCCATCATTCAAAGGGCTTGACGTCACAAGGACAACATTCTTATGGGTCAGCAGAGCCAAATCACAGCCAAACAGCCATGAATTTAAGTGGGTGCCAGAGCCTTGCGATACTTGCATTGTACCCAAACTCTGTACATAGTCAGCTGCTTTCCTCTGTTCACTTGTAAGCGCCGGTCCACCATATTTTGCACCTTCTCCAATCCAGCACTGGTGAAAAGATCATGCAGTTCATCTGGAAGACATGACAAACATCATGAAATGAAACTAGCTTAGAAAGCAAGGCCTCCCTTTATTTTATCCATATATGGTCAATGTTCTGTCACCATGTATTGTGTAAGCTAGTTTTAATCACCAACAAAAGGCTGCTGTATGGCATAAGACAATACAACACAAGTCTGAACAGGTATTTACCTTGTGTGAAGAAATAGACGCGCGTTCCATCCCCTCTAACGTAAAAATTTTCAGACAAGCACCTCCCTAAATGAGTAAAGAGCAGGCAAATTTGAGTCAGATACAACCAGTAAGACGAACATGATTTATTGATCATCTGAAAATTGAGCGCGCACACACACACACAAATAAAAATGCATTAACTTTTCACAAAATTCACCTTTTTTGAAACGAAGCTGTGCCATGTCGTAGCGGCCATAGTCTCTCATTAAAAGTACTCCACCAGGCTTCAGCAATTGTGCTAATCTATTTATAGCATTCTGCATCCTACAAGAAAGAAGTTAATGTATTGATTAGTGGATGATTGATGCTTACTGATGGCAATAAATATGAAAAGGAAAAAAACAGGGTGATCAAGAATTCTCATTCACTGTCCTGGAAATTTGTAATAATGACCAGCTGAGTGCACATCAGGCTTATTATATATACACATGTATTTACTCAAGTATATGAAATATATATATTGGAGTTAAAAAAAAAAAAAATCACAGCTACAGTATGTCCAGTAGGCATAATAAAGCAATGCTTTATTAGTCAAAATCCAAAAATAAAACACTAGCTCTTATTTATATTAGGTCATTTAAGAAGGTTTTACGAACATACCTTACAAAAAAACACTACAAGTGTGCAATTTAAGACAAAACAATCTTGCAAATATATGTTAAATTTAAACAGGACAAGGCGTTTTTAAATTAAAGCAGCTCAAACATGCATTTTAATCTGGGACTAGCAGGATAAGCCCTGTCTGGGAAACCACCCCTTAAAATAATACACTAAAAATATTTGAAAGCAGAAAACTTGTTTTTTTCCCCACAGTGTTCCTGTTTGCTTTCGATAATACGTTTGCCAAATGCATACATGTAACAAATGTATCTATACACAATGTTATTGTTAGCTAACGTTTCTGGTCAAGCAGCCACAGATATAGATCAATAATGAAAAAAAAAATTGCAATGATGGACAGATTTTTTTTTTAAGAATGGGAACGTTTCCCTCGAAACACACCAAATTAGAGCAATTCCATGCAAATGTCAACCGTATCCTGAAAATTTATTTAAAAATTAATTATTTTTTAATTAAATTAATTATTAAATTATAAAAAAAATATTTTTTTATATAAATTCTTTACACTCGTAATTGCATCATGTATAATCGTCCTAAGCCCGGGATACACTGCACGATTATATAGACGGTTTCATCGGACGCACGTGATACACGTCTGGATCCGAACTTTTTTTCCGGTTTCGTTTTTTTAATGGTCTGACTAGTTGCTAAACTGATCTCTTGAACAAATTCCTAGTCGAAAATAACAAATGTTTTGGTTTCCTAATCTATGTGTTGTTTTTTTGCTTGTTATATAAATAAACTACGTTTAAAGAACTTTGTTGTTATTTATTCTTAGCGGAGTTTACCGGAAGTTACGTGCGGACCGCGACAGCCGCTTGTTTATGTTGTTACTGCTGAAACGGTCTATTGGCTGTCCCAGACGAAAGATTGCCATCGTGAAACAATCGCCGCGATTTTAGTTATCGTGGCTCTTCATCGGTGATCCTATGTCGTACAGTGAGAGAGGTTCAAAGACGGCCGTTTTTCCGGTCTTGCGTCCAAAGACAGCCTACGATAGTTTTCTGACAGTGTCAGAAATTCGGCATGATCACAGCACAGTGTGTACTGGTATTTGTTTACCACGAGCGCATGCTGGTGACGTTGCACAACGTGTGACGCTGCCGCCGAAGCTTCCGTGTCATCATCGTACAGTCCACATGCCTGTCGTACCCGAGTTTAAACAATCCATGTCGTACAGTGTGATAATGTATTAGGTAATGATCTTATAGGAGGGCAAAAATCGTGCAGTGTATTCCGGGCTTTAAAACAGCTGGTGTACGACGTTTTTTAATCACAGAATGCGGCCATGTAAACTAGGGGTGCACCAATAATAAATCGGACGATGATGCTTGCTATGTTTATCAAAGAATTACAGTGAAATGACGCACGTAATATGTGCCACAGAATCATTCCACGTGCATAGATAGATAGATAGATAGATAGATAGATAGATAGATAGATAGATAGATAGATAGATAGATAGATAGATAGATAGATAGATAGATAGATAGACTTTACTGTAGCTCCTATTTAGTAAATATTAATTGCATTGCTTTAGCAGTGCAAATTAAATGGGTTGGACTCCTAGGGGACACAAATATATAATACCACTATATTGTACTCCAAACTACTTTCAATAAAAACACCCATCAAATGCATAAATGTGAACAATTTGCTTGCACACCAAGTCAATGCAATGGGCAGACGCTTTTATCCAAGCTGGCCTACAGTGCCTTACAGGCTGTTTTATCAGTCTTATATGTTGCCTGGAATCAAACCCGTCACCTTTTGCGCTGCTAACACAATGCTCTACCAGTTGAGCTGGCCTGATAAACACTCACTTTTGAGGATGCAAAGCAGAGAGCACAAATATGAGGACAATGACGTCTAGGCTCTGGTCTGGCATTGGATACTCTGCAGACAGCTCACTCATATCATGGACGAATGCGTGGCAGCGTGCTTGGTCATATTCTGGATTCGACTGGCATGAAATACATTGAAATATAAATAAAGTTGAACATGGACTTACTAACAAGTATTAAAGAAATACGTTGTTGCTTTTTGCTTACCTTAACAAGATCAACAGCTGTGCTAGAGAAATCGCAACAGTAAACAAAGAGTCCTGGGTCACTGTGAAGCAAATCGCGAAAAAGTTGAGAAACACAAAGATTACAGAGAAAGATCCATTTGGTTTATATGAATAATGCATATATTCACTCACTTGTTCGTTTTCAAGATAGGAAACACAGTATTGCCCACTCCACAGCCTACCTAAAGATCCCGAAATATACATATAGAATCATACGTAAAACTAAAAAAAAAAATCCTTCAGAAGCTGTATTTAGGGTCATTTAATCACCTGCTTTTAAAACAACTCACCTCCAGGATCCGATAGGATGATGAGGCTCCAGGAAATGTACTCTCACTGTGGGGTGAAGTAACATGTTCGCCATTTAATAAGTTCTTAGGTTCATTATCTGTGGTTCCCTCCTCTCTGGTATCCTGTGAAGCTTTTTGTTGAGGGGCGAGCTCAGGGAACTCCGTAAAAAGCCAGTGGCGATCCTTAAAGAATCGGTTCTCATGAATGGTGTAGAAATCGTTCCAGTATTCATTGGCTCTGCTGTCAAATTCCTCTAAAGGAGAGATACCAACAGAGAACATTTAGCAAGAGTTAAACTATACACAATATATAGTCTGAAGTTAAGGGTATATCCAGTTTGGTAAAACAAGCTTTGATTTTGATAGACTGAAGTAGATAGGTTGAATGTGCTGTTTTCATACCTTGTTTTTCTGCAGGGAGAGGCTGACTGTTTTCCTGCACTTTTTTCTGGGCGGTAGCCTCCTGTTCTGCTGACCACTCCACGTTATCCCTACAGCAGATAAAACCCATCATCAAATGTCAGAGAGTTAAAGCAAGCAAGTAAACAAGGCAGCTGTATTATTCAAAATTATTCAAAAGCAATAACTATGCATTTATGTAATATATTATTTTATCTATGAATGACAAAACACTCCCACAGAAATTGAACATCAATTGGATTCAGTCTTGATCTGTTTTGATGCTATTGGTCAAAAAGATCAGAAAAATAAATGACAAACTCATGGTATGAAAGCATCAGCAGTGTAGTTATAGAGTGTGAGTGAAAAAGACTATCGCACGCACCATGCATTGTGTTGAAAAACCTGTCGTGGGTCTGTCAGGAACCGAGTGCCGAACTGCGGTCGTTTCTGGACATCTGTGAAACTTTCCGTGGGTCCATTAGCAGATTCCGACACGTTTTCCCCGGTGGAAGGCTCAGTAACAACGGCAGGAGCCGCCATGGTCAAGAGAACCGGATGCACATGGTCGTGATTGTAACCAAAGATTATAGATATTAACAAAACGATACGCGATGTCAAAATAAGGAAAGTGCAACGATCAGTCGCTCTAGCAAAGATGTTTCGTCTTCCGGTTAAAGAGCCAATCGTTAAGAGGCTATGTACGGAGTGTTGTAAAGCGCTTTCAACGCTTGCACATGCGCAGTAGCTGTGGCTACATAGAAAAGTATTGTTTTTACGCATTTGAGCTTATTAAACAAAATGTATCATGCAGCTAATGACAATTACAATTGCTGATTAAAATATTTTGTTTAATTGTGATCTTATCCGGTGACTTCAGAGATATCAGTCTTTCTCCATTGAAGTAGATAGGATTTGGTCTTGCATGAGTGAAATAGCTGCCGGTGCCATTACAAACATGGCTGCCGAGTGCGAAGACTTTTCTTATTAAAGGACTTTGGTGTAACTCTCTCTCCGCCACTCAGTTCAGTTCTTCACCACCAGCAAAGATCGCCACCTATCGACCGCCATTAGGCAATGCGCAATAATTTTTTTAAAGAAACATTTAACTGATGTAAATGTAAATTATTTAACAGTTTTCTTAACATTCAGTCCCAAACGTGTACGTGTGCTGTTATTTTGTCGTGAAACACAAAAGCAGAAGTTTTTGAAAAAAAAAAAAAGAAGTTTACTAAGCTCTTTTCCACCCAGGTGGAGTTTATGTGACCCTATTCAAATGGTCTGTAGAATCCTAAAAAGTACCAAAGTAAAGTACCAAAGTGCTGTCCGAAATAAAATATATTAAAATATTGAGAATTACTTAATGAGAAATTAAGTTTAAATAGCCTTGCGTTAAATGCTGGGTATATAATTGGTTAATCAACACATTTGTATATACATTTCCTGGAAAGCTAATAATAACAGTTTAAACAACAACATTGAAACTCCAGTTCAACTGCTGCCATGGAAACAACAGTTCGGTAAAATTCTAGAAAATTGTGCATGTCAGTATCTATGGCAACAAAAGTTTCAGAAGCAACTGCAAAAGTGTTGCTGCAAGAATGTGTCAACTAGAAGCCATATACATGGACGAGCGTGACATGGCATTTACATATTATTAAACCTCATGCTTTGCACTTCATTCTGACACTTAGGACATCATCATCATCATCATCATTATTATCAATAAAGACAGCCATTTCTTCAATTCGCAAGTCAAACTCCAGAGAATTTTTATTAAGAATGCTTTTTCTGTAAAATATTTTTGACACTTTATGCATTAATAAAAGCAGCCGGGATTGGTAGAGACATGGATATGTTGGTGATATGATCATTACCTGTGCCTGAGTGGGCAATGACAGCTCCCTTGTCAGCTGAACCTGTCATATTCATGAATGATCAGGGACTTCCACACTACATGTGCAACCAGCCCCAACATCCTTCAGCTTGGCTTACAAGCCATCACAATTCTTTAGGGCACTGAAAGACTGTCAGTGGGTTAGTTTGTAGGTAACCCTGCTCTTTGGTCCAATGGCTTTTGGTATTTCATCTTTCTTCTTGGAAAAATTCATGTCACACCTGCCCTATAAGTGGATATTATATTTTATATAAGGTGGAAGACAAAGTCTGAATGGGTTTCTTCAGGGTGGCAAAACAGAACACATGTTGGCTCAATCATTCAGACAATAATTGATTTATTTTAGATTACCGGTAATAATATTTCCACACAAGCAACACTCACATCTCTTCTAGAAGTTTTTTTATTTTTTATAAAATTCATAATTGTCAGTTATTTCCCCTGATATATTGTAATGACAGTCATAATGGAGTTTACATTGCATTAGCGTTGTATACTTGAGGCTAGTTTTGTTTATTTATTCATTACTGCCATTCCAGCATCTATATTCATGGTGACAACAGTTAATCTACACACAAGTCAGAAGTCAATACACAAGTTGGGGAGGGCCAATTTACCTAACCTGCATTTCTTTAAGAAACCATAGTACCTGGAGTAAACCCATGCTGACAGTGAAAAAACATTAAAATAGCTAATTGGGTTTTTAAATCAGAACGACTCTATTACATTTAAGACGTCCATGGTAAATAATTCAATCAATTTTGTTCCATAATGTTTTTATTGTAAAGTGTAAAATCATGAATTGGATATTTCTGCATAAAACAATTCAATAAACCAACATATAAACGTTTAACAACAGTCATAAGTTCTCAAGCATGTTATGACATATGGTTATGATGAAACTACTGCAGCACAAACAGCTCTGTGTACAGGATTAGTAAAAACAATCTCCCTATAATTAGGAGCTTTGGGTTTGAGTTTCACAAGATGTCATTTGTTTTATTTTTAAAATGCTTTTCGCACCACTTCCCTGTGCAAGCCAGATTTGAGCACATATAAAGTGTGTGTGCTACAGACTCATGCACTGTTACACCACAGTCACTGATCTCCATAAATCTTGTTGATTGCTTTTGTTACTACTGTATATTCCTAAGCATTTTCATTCCTTATATTCTCATTTTTTTAGCTAGCAATATTTCTGAGCTTAAAGTATTAAATTTAACATTGTGGAAATGAGGAGCTCAGATGCAAAAGCCGCTAAATGCCACCTCGGTCAAACATGAGATATAATGATATTAATCGAATGCTCTGGGCACACACTATACGTTCATCAATAATGTTCTCATACCCACGCCCTGTCTGTTTTTCTCAAACTTGTTTGAAATGTATTGCAATTGTAGACTTGTGCAAGTCTGCAGGGTGGAGTAATGGATAATAAGGCACCTTTAAACATCATCCACAACACCTTTATGATGCAAGTAGGAAAAATCTTATAATAAGACGTTAAATGCATACTAACAGTGCAATACAAAAAGTATTTAGTGCAGAAATGTGTGGTAAGGACAGAACAGTGTACAATTCTTCTCTAAGCAAAACTTTAGCATTAAATCTGTATTTCATTTTGTCATGTCCTCCTAATGTATTATAAAGTTCAGCTTGAGCTGACAGAAAAGCGGTAAGAAGGGATGAATATCAATAAGAGATGAATATCTGTGAAATGTCTGAAGATGTAGTAAATTTGCAACTTACTTTGCACCACTAAATTATTATTTTTAAACAATTTAGTACCATATTTTAATCTCATAAATCAACATTTAAAGACAGCCACAAGTCTTGGAGAAACCCTCCGATGTGATTGGTGGATGAGAACTTCTCTTAGTGATGTTATTCTTTATTGCCATGATATGTTACATTTTGGAAAGTGGTGGTGGCTCCTTTGTAGAGTGGATTATTAGCCTAAAAGACAAAAGACAGTTTCAACATCATGGATATGCAAAATATTGATCACTGAATAAGCTCAAAGCATTAATGTTTCATATCAGCAGACATTTATTACCTACTTTAATTGATGGATGGATGTGTTTTTAGAGCTTTGCATGTTGGCTTTCAAATAAGAAGATAACATGACAGCATTCTAATACAAAATTATTTGTTTATGTTCAGCTGAAAAAAGGAAGTCATCTACATCTACATATGGGATGCCATGAAGGTAAGTAAATTATAAGATAGTTTTCATATTTGGGTTAACTATTCCTTTAATAGGATATGGTTGATTTATTATGGTCATAGATATAAATGAGATGTAAATGTGCCCAGCAAAGAATTTTGCATTTATACGATTTTTAAAACAATTCAGGTTATTTTGGCTAGAAGTGGGTTACTTATACCCGGAATATGTTGGGTCTATAGTTAACCTCCTAAGTGAAATGACGACTATTGCTTGCTGGGTATGTGTGTGTAGGGACGGATTAATGCACGGGTCTATAATGCACGTGCCCATGGCACTGGGCCATGGCAAATTTAGGCTATTGTATGTACACGTTTCATGTAATTTTAATTAATAAAATGGCACTAAATTCTGTAAAATAAAGTGTTTTTAATAAATGCTTTACAAATAAATTATGCCAATGGATTTCATCACTGTTGAGAGCAAGTAAACACAACGTTATGCAGTCACGCGTACCCAGACGTCTTAAATGGCCATATAATCCAAACTGGATTTTGATGACGTGAAAAAGTTTTCCCAAAGGAAATCTCAAAAGATCAGTTAAGGTAAAACCACCTTTTTTATACTATTCCTATCACTACTTTGCACCTTAAAAATGCGTCAGATGAGATAAATTATAAAATGATTTTTAAGAAAATTTTTTTAGATAATAATAAAGATATCTAAAAATTCTTAAGATGCTTTATCTTGATGAGCAAAATGACCCAAGAAAATAAGTCTAGTTTTTAGACCAAAAATATCAAATTTAAGTGATTTTGTGCATAAAACAAGCAAACAAATCTGCCAATGGGGTAAGCAAATTTGAATTTTTCTTGAATTAAGTGTTTAACAAAAATGTTAAAGATTTTTTTGCTTACCCCATTGGCGGATTTCATTTGCTTGTTTTATGCACAAAATCACTTAAATTTGATATTTTTTTCGTTTAAAAACTAGACTTATTTTCATGGGTCGTTTTGCTCATCAAGAAAAAGCATCTTAATTTAAGAATTTTTAGATATTTTTACTGAAAACAAGACAAAAATACTAAGATTTTTTTTTCTTGAAAAGACTTTCTTACTTAGTATTTTTGTCTTGTTTTCAGTAGGAATATATAAAAATTCTTAAATTAAGATATATTTTTTCGACAAGCAAAATGCCCTAAAATAAGTCTAGTTTAGACAAAAAAATATAAAATTTAAGTAAATGTGTGCTTAAAACAAGCAAAAATATTTGCCAATGGGGTGAGAATTTTTTACTTGAATTAGGTGTTTAAGTAAAAAGTTAACTTAAAAAAAAAATCTCACCCCATTGGCAGATGTTTTGGCTTGTTTTAAGCACAAATTCACTTAAATTGTATATTTTTTTGTCTAAAATCTAGACATTTTTATTTTCTTAGGTCATTTTGCTCATCAAGAAAATGCATCTTATTTTAAAACGAGATATTTATACTGAAACAAAAATACGAGATGGTGCCAGGGGGGCCCCAGTTTTATGACATTTATGAAATACTATCCTGAATTCTGTGTAATTAAACCTAAAAAAACCAAGGCTACTAACCAAAAGCACTACTTTTTGTATAATTGAATGTTTTTTTATTAAAATGTTGAGTTTTACAACAGTTTTCTGTCACAAATTTTCTTTGGGGGGCCGCAAAGGAATGCACCGTACACAAGGGGGGCCGCACGCTGAAAAAGTTTGGGATTTTCATTGCTAATCTAAGATACATTTTATGTAATATATGCAAAGTTGTATTTTATATATGACATTTCTGATTTTGCAATAATAAAAAAACAATTAAATAAATGTGTTATTAGGAAAAAGTAAATGCTTTGGTAATACTGCTTGTTTTTGTAATGCATGGATTCGTCTGCTAAATGCGGAAATGTAAATAATATCAGGGATATTCCCCTGTAATATGATTAGGAAAGGTCAGTAGTTTTTTTATCTTCAATAGGCTACTGGTATGATAAAAATGCCATTTTCCGCGTGAAAGTAAATAATGTGTGCATTTATATGCTTTTAGGCTCAATTGTAAATCTTATATTGCAGTACAGGTGCAACACTGTTGTCGAAAAATATGTGGTGCATATTTCCCAGGGCACTTCAAAGTCATAATTCGTGCCTGTGTGTGTGTGTGTGTGTGTGTGTGTGTGTGTGTGTGTGTGTGTGTGTGTTGGTTGGTTGGTTGAAGGGGTTTGGGGGTGGCAACTCACTGCTTCCCACTTGGCCTTGGCTTTCTCTTCCTCAAACTTAGCAAACTCATGGCGGTCATGAACGGTGACCAGGAGCTTCCACAACAAGAGTGCTAGCAGTCCAAGCAACAGGATTGCACCAGTAACAGCAAGAACAACCACCAAGACATCAGGACCCTTAGGACACTCTATCAAAACAGATCACCGGAGAGGGAGGGAGATAGGGATTATTTATATAAAAAACAATCGTTGATTTGGTTGTTACCGTTCAGGTTGCAATTTTGTTCAAGACACACTTGACCTGTAAATATTGTATATTTAGTTGCTTCTGTGCATGTGAATGTGTAGGGAGTGAGGGATATCACTTTAATAATGAAGCATAAATAAATTGGCATCCAGTACAAATTTTTAAGCATTTTTTTCTATTGCGATTGTGTAACAGGGAAAAATAACACATTTGTATGGTTTCTAGAAAAACACAGACATTACCCTGTACTGTACCATCTCAGCCAAAGTGTTGTGTTGGTGTGTGTGTTGGTGTGTAAACGTGTGAATCACACTGCTTTAAAGAATGTTCGACATCATGTCAAGGCATGTTACATTTAACAATGTCTATTTCTCTTTGCCCTTAACTCGCCTGGTTCTTTTACAAGATACAAGAAGGACTTTCCACTGGCATCTTCATAATACTGGAAGTTTTGCACACAGGCGTCCTCATCTTTGTAGCTGCAGTTCACTGCGTTCTTCTCATGAAACTCTGGAAAAAACAGATGGCAAATCAACAGGTGAACAAAAATACATATTGTCAAAAAAGTAAATGCAAATTACAGTTTTTTGTAAATAGCTTGCCCACTAAAGTATACCAGCCTCTCACATATATCTAATCTTCAGAAAAATATGCAAAACTGAAGGCACATTGGTTGCTAAACACTTCTCCTTTTGCAACTGTAAAACAAACTTTTTGCGATACACTGCACAGTCCTATTAGACAAAGTCTAATTTTTTTAGTGAAAATCAGGGCTTTGAACCAGATTTTTTCCTAATTGGTTCGTTCCGAACAGAAACAGTATTTTAACGTTTTCGGTTATCAGTTCAACCCTAAAATTGACGTTCCTAAACCAGTTAGAACAAAAAATAAAGTTCCCGAAACTGGTTAATAGCGTTTCATGTCAGCTGTGGGACATACAAATAAGTGCTGATCATTAGGACATTAAACTTAAATTATTAGTTTACGTAATTTCCCTTTAGTCTCTATCTTGTCATCAAACATTAAAAAGGCTACATTATGTAAGCGGCAAAACTCTAATTCTGACATACAGATATGACATTTGTTGAGTCCACTTAAATATGCGCACACACACAGACGGAGGATGAATTCCAAACAGCGCTTTGTTTGTCGCTCCACATAAAGTGAAAATGACGTTGTTTTTTAGTGCTTTATTCGCAAATGCATTTTAATGAACTACAGTATCAGACACAGTAGCACAACTCTCTCTCAAGTTTATACATCAAGAGTGCTGATCTTTTGAGGGCATAGGGATAATCACGTTTGATTGGAATTGGACCGGTGAGTCCGATGAGTGAACTTCACCGAGTATTGCACAGAAATCTTGTCAAAAAAAAAAATAAATAACGGTATTAACCGGTTACCATTATTTTAAATAAACAATTCTGTTCCGGAACATATATATATATTTAAAGTTTCTGGTTTCATTTCTGTTTCTGGCAAAACATCAAAAGTTTCTGGTTTTCGTTTTCGTTCCGTCAACCGATTCAAAGCCTTGGTGAAATTATATACTCTTATGCATATACAGTCGTGGACGAAATATTACCCCACTTGGTAAATGTGAGCAAAGAAAGCTATGAAAAAAATCCACATTTTTCATTTTGAGCTTTAATAATAAAAAAAAGATGTTTCATTGAAGTAAAACAATAAAAAATGTGGGGGGAGATTACACTATGAAATAAATAATTTTCTCTAACACACATTGAAAACAATTATTTTAAATTTTTATGTGTAAAATATTTATATTAACGTTTTCTTAGCACACAAAGGTGACTAGAAACATGATGTTGTCCAGTCATAACCTTCAGTTTCACAGGAGAAGAAATATGAAGGAACACAAAACCCAAATCCAATGAATCATTCATTACAATGGGTAAAACCAAAGACACAAGCTACACAAAATAGAAAGTGGCTTTAAGGTGTGTTTTTAATGTGTTCAGGCCAGGACCCTTATCAAACTTGCGAAGTTGGGGGCAGATCTGACAATGTATGCCTGAATTACAACAGCTTCCTGTTTTATGACAAAACATCACGCTTTAACAGGCCGTCACGGACACGCCCCACAACGAAAAGTCAAGATCTTCGCAATTTATCACCACAAAGGGCTTAACATCAGTCTGACCAGATATGATGATGATTTGATTAAATTTCTAAGAGCAGTAAATCACGCCATAAAACATGATGGAACTATGATGGAAGCTAAATATTGGCATTGAAATGTGTTCAGGCCAAGACCCTTATCAAACATGTGAAATGTGAGGCAGATTAGACATTGTATGCCTGAGTTATAACAACTCCCTGTTTCATGCGAAAATGGTGAAATTTGTCAGGCCGCCACGGACACACCCTCCAACGAAAAGTCAAAAGCTCCTCAAATTAACCTCGCAAAGGCCTTTAGATCACACAGACCAAATATGATGATGATCTGATTAAATTTCAAGGAGGAGTTCGTTAAAGTATGAAGCCTGGAAATGGCGAAATTTGCACAGAAATCACAGAGAAAATTCAAAATGGCCGACTTCCTGTGGAGTTTAGAGCTTGGTTCAAGAAGAGGCAATAATTGTGGCCAAGGTGTATTTGAAAAAAAAAGTATGATGTGACCCCCCCACACACTTTCAAATTTTTTTCATAAATGAAACATTGGATTTTGGTGAATTTTATAAAAGAAAAGAAAAAGGAGGAATTTATTTTTCTAGCTTTCTTTGCTCATATTTACCAAGGGGGCTAATATGTATTTGGAGCATTGTGCACATACATGAGAAACTCATGTGCTACACTGCACGTGAACAAGTGAGTAAGCTAATTGAAGTGTGAAATGTGAGGTGTGAAGTGTGTGTCTTGGGTTTTGTGTGTAGATTAAGGCAGCAAAGTTTCAGAAACTGTGTGCAATGAAGTTGCACTGTTATTAGTAAAGAGTCTGTTAGTGGAGTGTGGATGTTCCATCTCAGGATGAGATTAAGAGATAGATATTAAGGATCGGTTGGTTGTTGGATGTCGATATAGGCTATAGATGTGTGTGTTTTGCAGTAGAGATTACCCAGCTCATCCACCGGCACAATCTCATCTCTGCAGATGTTATTGCAGTTCTTCTCAAACAGATCTCCTCTCTTGTAGTGCTTACACTCCACACACTCTCTGCAGAAACACACATACACAAACAATTGATGTTTGCACAAACACTTGCGCATATACACTCACTGACCACAGTTTTAGGAACACCTGTTCAATTGCTTGTTAACACAAATCAAAAATAGATACGCAGTTAGCGGCAGTTGTGTGGATGAAAATGCTTCCTTGATGTCTGGTTCAATGTGATAGATGGCAATAGTAGGTTTCCATTGAAACATAAAGCAAAGTTTTTCAAAATTCACAAAAAAAAAGAATGCGAATAAGGTGCGTATTGGTAACCTAGCAACCAACAGTAACTTAAACAAGGCACGCTTAGAAAATGGACAGGACTGCATTTAGTTACGATTTGGCAAGTTATAAATTTACTAGCAGTGCAGCTGGTAATTGCCAAAGCTGTGCAAAGATAAAGAAATGCTGAATTTTTGATGCAGGTGCTAGCAGCAAGAGCACCGCAATGACGTTGAGCCCCATATATGGGAAAGACTACGTTAATACAGCTAGACAATCCGTCACAAGCGAGTGTAAAAAAAAATTTTGAATTAAATGGTGACGTTTCACAAAACTTTTTAAGATCAAAGTCAAATAAATCTACAGAGTGTCTACAGAATACATATCTGAAGTTCCAGCTCAAAATATCATATAATTTATTATAGCATGTTAAAATTCCCACTTTGTAGGTGTGAGCAAAAATGTGCCCTTTTTGGGTGTGTCCTTTAAAATGCAAATGATCTCTGCACTAAATGGCAGTGCCGTGGTTGGATAGTGCAAAATAAGTGGCGGTATTATCCCCTTCTGACATCACAAGGGGAGCCAAATTTCAATGACCTATTTTTTTACATGCTTGCAGAGAATGGTTTACCAGAACTAAGTTACTGGGTTGATCTTTCTCACATTTTATAGGTTGATAGAAGCACTGGGGATCCAATTATAGCACTTAAACATGCAAAAAATCAGATTTTCATGATTTGTCCCATTTAAGGGATTTTTATAAAAAAAATTTGGCATTTCCATCACTCCTTTCTTATGCGATACTTTAAAATCCACATAAAATCAGTGTGATGGCGCAAATGGATGCAGGTTGATCCTCCAACAAAAGACCAGTGGTTGGGAATTGTAAACGAGGTGTACCGTATGGAAAGTCTAACTTTCTCTCTCTGTAAGACTTGGGTTGGTAAATTGTATTAGATATTGGGATAAATGGATCATGCACATCTACCATTGAGTGTGATACAGTAATTTAATCATTGAAAAAAAGAATGCTCCATTTTGTTAACCTATGATGACCCTTTTATTTATCTTATTTTATTTATCTTTATTTTTTCCCCCTTGTATATGTGTCTGTGTTCTTTGTTCTCAATAAAAATCAGTGTGATGAAAACCCAGCTAACTTAAATGACAACTCATTACAACCAAGGTATGCAGAAAACTATCTCTGAATGCACAACATGTCAAACCCTGAAGCAGATGGGCTACAGGAGCAGAAGATCACACTGGGGTTTTTTTTAGAACAGGAAACTGAGGCTACAATTCACACAGGCTCGCCAAAATTGCACAATAGAAGATTGCATAAACGCTTACTGCCTTGATGAATCAATGCAACATTTCAGATATGGTCCAAATTTGATATAAAACAACATGAAAGCCTTATATCAACGGTTCAGGTTAGTGGTGTAATGGTGTGGGGGATATATCTTCTTGGCCCCTTAATACCAGTTGAGCATTGTTTTAACACCACGGCCTAGCTATTGTTGCTGACCATATCCAACCCCTTAAAATCCCAGTGTACCCATCTTCCGATGGCTACTTTTTCCAGCAAGACAATGTATCATGTCACAAAGTTCAAATCATCTCAAACTGGTTTCTTGAACAAGACAATGAGTTCACTGTTGTCCAATGGCCTCCACAGTCAATCCAATAGAGCACCTTTGAGACGTGATGGAATGGGAGATTCGCATCATGGATGTGCAGCCAAACAAATCACTATTAACTGTCAATATGAACCAAAATCTCCATCAAAAATGAGCTAATGATATTAACCAAATGCTCTGGGAGCATACTATATGTCAGGGTTCCCCAAATCTTAGGGTAAGTTTGATTAGGGTTGGACCTAAACTCTGTAGTGCTCTGGCCCTCCAGTGTAAGACTTGGGGAACCCTGCTATACGGTTATCAAATACTTTCCCTTCAAATGTGCTTAATCCCATCTTCATGCCATTCAGAAATACCTGGTTGTTGGTAGAATCCATTACATGAAAAGCCTGATAAAAATGCTCAAGAAAATATGTCAGACGCACTTTTTGCATTGTTTTTTCTCTTTAGGTTCATCCTCGCTTGTACAGCAAAAACCTGAACAACCATGACACATGACGACAATGACAAGTGCACTGCAACTTACTTTTTGATGGTACAGGCATCTGGGCAGGTGGGACATTTTTCACAGGTGAACCCATAAGCTCCTGGCTGAGTGCACTCACAGACACCACACACACAGTGGCCCCGCCCACTACACAACAATCCTCCACTCCCCATACAGGTGTCGGTGCGGGTCGAACAGTCACAGATCTCACCAGACCAACCTGAGTGACACTGACAGGACCCACAGTTGCAGTCGCCATTGCCTAATGGAGACAACATATACATGCATTAATAATGAACAAACCTCAGAAGCATGATTTTTGTTTCAAGCTATCTTTAAAGATTTTTAAAGAAACAGTTAAACTAAAAACAAAAACTACTCATTTGTCATTAATCTTGAGTAGGAATTCACTGATATAATCTATAATCGTTATCCGCAGATAAAAGCAAATTTTTCTAGACTATCTGACATTGGTCAGTTGTTTTAAAACAGCAGATGATCAGGGAAGATTATATCCTAGCAATCAAAAGTGATAGAAAAACACATTAGAACTTAAGAATGCTGTGTGATTATTTTCAATCGAGCGAGTGACGACAAAGTCTGCACTTCTAGGATTTAAAAAGTTAAAAGCAAAACTATCAGTATCTATCGGTTTTGGTAGGTGCTTTTCATCATTTCAAAATATTTCATATGTCAACACATAAAATTGGATTGCATCATGAGTAAATTTTAGAGCAGTTAAGCCTCTTGATTATTTGGGTGTGTCTATTGTACGTTTCGCGCATTTATATACCCAAGGGACACACTTAATGATGATCTTTTATGCATTTTTGACACACCCACAAACACAAAATGATCTAAGTCAATGAGCTATGTCTAAGAAACAATTAAATCTAATTATCTTTATTTCACAAGATCTATCACATGGTACAGAACAGTAAAGCACTTTTTTTCACTCAAAAACTCACTCTCATGATGTTACAAATTCTTTGTTCTGATGAACACAAAGGAAGATATTTTGAATAATGTTTGTAACCAAACTGATCAGAATCGTTCACTTCCATAGTACTCTTTTTTCCGACTATGCAAGTCAATGGTGCTTCTGATTGGTTTGGATACAAACATAAAAAAAAACTTCATCAGAAAAAGAAATTGATACAGATTTGAAACAACATGAGGGTGAGTAAATGCAGAATTTTCATTTTTGGGCAAACTATCCCTTTAATACCTGACAGACATTTTTTTGAGGCAGAAAAAATGGCTGACTTCACACTGAATCCAAAAAGACTAGAAAGGTCTAGAAAGCATAACATTTATTAAAGTGCTTAGTGCAAAAATGTGAATTAAAAACAGAGAAACATGAGCAAACGTTTCTGCAGATTGCTATCCTCAGTGCTCAATATGCAACAAGCAAGCACCTTCTTAGGTAGGGTGACCATACGTGCCATTCTTCCCGGACGCGTCCCGGACAGGATTTCGGTGCGTCTTCCGGAAGTCGTATTTGTCAACTACATACGTCATAGAGGACTATTATTATTATTACAGAAAAGCAACCATTAAAGGAATAGTCTACTCATTTTCAATATTAAAATATGTTATTACCTTAACTAAGAATTGTTGATACATCCCTCTATCATCTGTGTGCGTGCACGTAAGCGCTGGAGCGCGCTGCGACGCTTCGATAGCATTTAGCTTAGCCCCATTCATTCAATGCTACCATTTAGAGATAAAGTTAGAAGTGACCAAACACATAAATGTTTTTCCTATTTAAGACGAGTAGTTATACGAGCAAGTTTGGTGGTACAAAATAAAACGTAGCGCTTTTCTAAGCGGATTTAAAAGAGGAACTATATTTTATGGCGTAATAGCACTTTTGGGAGAGCTTCGACTCGCCTGAAAAGTCCGCTCCCCTTCTCACTCTCATAATGGGAGAGGGAGGGTGTTACCGCGCCGAGTCGAAGTACTCCCAAAAGTGCTATTACGCCATAAAATATAGTTCCTCTTTTAAATCCCTGTGATTTTAAATCTATGTATAGATTCTGGGCTTAAGCATCAAAATCCTCTTTCCTAGAGCAAATACGATAAAGCCTTAAAAATTTACTGTAGGGTAACCCACCTTAGGAGACTATTCTTAGCTGCAGAGGTGGAAAGTAACGAATTACATTTACTCACGTTACTGTAATTGAGAAGTTTTTTGTGTACTTTTACTTTTTTGAGTAGTTTTTAAAATCTGTACTTTTACTTTTACTTAAGTATGTTTTGTTTAAAGTATTGTACTTCGCTACATTTTAAATCATATCCGTTACTGAGTAAAAAAATATTAAAAAAAGCAAGGTGATAAAGACGCGCCACGGATGATTGATTGATGGGCGGGCTGGGCGAACGCGCAAAAAGAACAATGGAGACGGACGAGACAGGCGCGTGCTAATGCAGACCCGCCTCAATTTAATTCTTATTAAAGAAACCACTGGCCATATTTAAGCGACCACTTTCCACTGACGCAAAGCGAGTGTTTCTTTTTATATGAAAGGTAGGATTCATGCTCTTGAGTAAGTAATAAATTGCCGACCGGGTTTTTACCGCTCATTTGCACAATGCTTTTTTAATACCATGCACATTATCTTCCGAGGTCTAGCAGCTTCGCGTCAAGTCAAACACAACTTCAGAACGTCCTCGAGAAGATGTCATATTATTTTTGCTTCAAAAGTGCATAACCACCTGTAAAGATCATTAAACAATTCCATAAATGTTCCTACAATTAAAAACAACTAGTTTGAGATGTATATTCCCTTGTCGTTTTTGAACTATACTAGAATCCTCCACCTCTCCCCGCTGCAAAAAAAAGTAACTTTTACTCTGAGTAAAGTTAAAATGACTTACTTTTTACTTTTACTTGAGTAGATTTTTAGACCAGTAACTTTACTTTTACTTAAGTAAAATATTATTAAAGTAACTTTACTTTTACTTGAGTACAATATTTTATTACTTTTTCCACCTCTGCTTAGCTGTGTCTTTTCTATAAAGAGAGGAAACGATTTGTTTATCAACAAGTGACATACAAGTATCCAAAAAACTGACATTTGTTGTTCCAACCTCATGAGTAAATTTAAACGATTGTCTTAAACAATTCATGTATAGAACAAATGTTTCAAAATCACTTGTAGAGC